>NW_026535797.1:1417500-1560000 GCF_028551555.1 Melozone crissalis | reverse complement strand
TGGTGCACCAAAACCATCCCTGCTTCTTTTTTTTTTTTTCTTTCCCTCTTAAAAAATAGTTATGGATATTATTCTCAGAGAAACGTCTTATGTGTGGGCATGCTAAGAATTCATGATTTCATTGCACAGCAGAGAATATGTGAGTTTTATGTGTGATTCACAAAGAAAATTAGGTGTGAAAGTGGGATAAGTACTGGGATGTACAGTAGATTGCTACCTCCAAGGCAAGATTTACATACAGATATTTGTGTTGTGTTATGGAATCTACTTATTGTAACCATAAAAATTATTTGTACATCGATTTCCATGGAGTCAAATTTTAAATACGTAAAAGGTAGTTAATTCTTCCAAATGAGTTTGTAAAAAAATGCCAGGGGGACAAGATGCAGCAGAGACCATAGAAACAGCCTCATCACATGATGCAGCAAATGGGAACCAGAAATTTGCAGCAAATGGGAACCAGAAATTTACAGCAAATGGGACCCAGAAATCCCCATTAAGAGCCCTATATTGTGTAGAATCAATGTAATCAGCCATCACTGCCTGAAAAAAAAAATGTATTTTACATATTGCTATCCAATTTCTAGAAATGATTTTGCTGTAAGAAAAAGGAGAAAGCCAGGAATAACAAAAAGAGATGAAATGCTCAGAGCTCAATTGTTGCACATTTTTATCCACGTCTTTTAACGGGGCGAGAAATCTGCTGGAAATTATTCAAATTCAGACACGTGGCAGAGAAATGGGATCTGCAAAATAATAACTGTAATAGCATTCAATATAAATACGGTTTTAATGAAATAAAGGTTTCTGTCTCCCTTGCCCACCTTCTCCCAGGGTTTCCCATATTGATGATTATCAGCAATCACCCTGGGTTCTCCTGCCCAGCCCGAGCCCCTGGGACAGCAAATCATTTTTAATGGGGAGCAAAAGAGGGAAACTGAGGGCTGGCTGGATTAACTATTTTGCCCAAGGTCATGGGCAGGTCGATTTATGGGTAGGGACAGAAATTAAACTGGGGCTCCATCACTTGAACAGCACTGTCACACAGCAGCAGATGTGTCGCACAGCTGGAACGCACCCCAAAACCCTGCCAGCACCCCTGCTCTCCTCTGGGGCTGGGATTGAGGGTTGCTCAGGAATTACAGACAGCAGGGAGAGCTGGTTTGGAGCCCAGCCCATGAGCACACACTCACCTCACCTGACCAAGGGCCATCCCACCCAATCCAGCTCCTATAAGGCCTTTTTCAGACCTGAGCAATTTTTAACTCACGCTCTGCTCTGGGCTGAAACACCTGGATTTGGATTTGGCAGGTGCAGGGATGAGCTGAAACAGCATCTTAGACCCAGCTTGATGTGCTCCAAAGATCTCAGCTGAAAGATGGCAGAAACCTGGAATCACCTGTGAACAGCAAGCAGGATTTATCCTTAAACCCAGCTCAAAATCCTGCCTCACCTGGCACTGGGCATTGACATCCTCAACCTCCCACAGCCTATTAGAGCTGGGAATTTGCCCTCTGATGGACACAGGTGGCTGAGGACCACCCTGCCTGCTGCCAGTGGCCAAAGAACAGATGATTTTTTTCCCTCAAATCTTCCTCACATCACTGATTTCTTCCCTTATTGCACGGCTCAGCCATGAAGCAGGAGCCAGGGGCTGGGAGAAGGTGGCACAGCTCTGCCACGAGCTCTTGTTTGACCATCACCCATGCCAGGACTGACAATTCCCCTCTTTTTAAGGCACATTTTAGTAGAAAGCAGCAAGGTTTGTATAATTTATGTTTATTGTTGTTGTTATAGTCCGGGTATTCTCTTATTCCCACCCAGTGCTACAGATTAACAAAATAATCCAGGCACCACCTATCAATTCCTGATAGGTTTGCACCTATAATATCTGTTACCGCTAAATGAAGTATCTGACTGCTCAAGTTTTTAAAAAAAATACTCACAAATATTAGCTTGGTTAGCTTTTCCCTCACAGGAATTTTTACCATTGACATTACCGCTATTCTGTATGTTGGTTTGGTTTGGCTGGCTTGTTTGTTTTTTTTTTTAAAGTGCAACAAATATATTTACCTTTTTAGATATAATTTTATCCGAAAACCTAATAAAAAGGCAGTAAAGAAACAAAGTTAGCTATTAGATAAGAGTTCTTGCTGCCAGAAGCCATAATCTGACACAGATTGAGCCTGGTACAGTAGTCAATTAATGGCTCAGTGCTCATACAATAATGACCTACTAACCTGACGGTGTGTTGCTCTCACATTTTGCTGTCCCCTGGGATGCCACTGTCACTGTGTTATCTATTGCCTGCTTCCCTATCAAAGAAAATAAGCAGAGCTGAAATGTATGTACGCATCAAGCTCTGTAGTTCATTGCACACCAACCCCAGCAACTGGAGGAACAATAGATTTATAAGTTTATCCTACATTAAACCAAACATGCCTGACTGCACTGTAAATTACTAAATAATAAACCAGGTGGTGTAAGATCCTGACTTGGACAGAATATAAAAATCTATCAACCTGTAAAATACAATAACCATAAACGTGCTATGTAGCTGATGGCTCAGGTAAACCATCCACCTCCAGCAGCAGAGGTTTTGCTGGAGTAAATTGCAACAAAAGGTTTACTAAATTTAGGTCTGGAGCACTTCTTCATTTTAGGCAACACCATCAATAGGAGAAATATAATTGAGCTAAAACCAGTGGCAAATGTGCTTGTTTTGTTTACATTTCTTTGTCTCTAATGGAGCTATTTCATGGTAATGTGCTGTGTTTCCCAGCATATTGCCACGGGCATTTAGTCTGATCTCCAAAGAGAAGATGAACTGCTGCAGAAGGGCATCTTTCTTCAGGATTCAAACTTCACATTCAAATTAGCTTGAAGTAGTACAGGAGGTGCAAAATGCAGAACGCTGAAAGGTCAGGGCACTCGCATCCTTGGAATGGACTAAATCTCAATTTAAAAGAAACCCCCAGCAGTTGTGTTAGTGCAATAAAATATTTTGCATGCCTCTGTGCACACCATTAGTCCCACCCCAAATGATACCCCAGATTTTTAATAAGTCTTACCTTTGCTCCCAAAATTAATTGCCACGGACCACAGAAAACATTAGATCAAGGCGCTCAAAAAACGATTCAATAAATCAGAACTCCAAAATCCACAATATTAATTAATTCCCTTTTCGGAGCTTTTCAAGAAGCCAAGCAGGTTAAATTTATATGATTTACAAACAGTGTTTACATTCATAGAGAGACAACTAATTGCTGCACGGCTTGACATCATTACAGGGAAATGCTGGGGGATGCAGACAGTTTAATTAGGGGTGGCTTTAAGTTCACAACACGACTGGTACCACAGTGCTTTACTAATGTGCTTATATGGGATGATCATACACACCACGGCTTTTATTCTTGCTGTACTCTTTGTCTTTACAACAGAAAATAAAGTATTTTTCCCACGCAGGCAAGCTGACACAGTGTATATTTCCCCCCTCGATTTTATTCACTTGCTTTGCAGAGCATAAAGAAATGTTTCTTAACCTAACAAAGTGCATATTCAATTGCAGATTCGTGTGCCTTGCTGATCCATGAGCAAACACACACAAATCCTGTGCTCAGCCTCTCCCAAATTCCCCCATTCAAGGCAAACTCCCACTGAAATTAATGGGGACTCAGCACCCCATCATCATTTCCCTGGATTGGACCTCGTGTGAACCCACACAATGCAAGCGGGGTTTAAAGCTGTTCCCACACATTTTTTTGGAGGAAAAATGTGAAGTGCCTTGCAAGAAGAGCCTGATCTTCAAAAAGTAATGGGCCCAGTGTGCATCTGCCAAGGGGCAGATTAAGGGGGCTCTTACCCATTTTCATCACAGAATAGTTTTTCTCCTGGCAGGGTGAGGACAGACCCCCTAAACACCCTACTCATTTCCTTTTAAGCAAACAATGCTGAAATGTTATTATCCTGTTTTATGAGGCACCTCCATCACTCATTTCCACAGTGGTTTCTGCAGTGTTGGATACAACACTGTTCTCCTGGAATATCAGGGTCCTTTTCTGCTCCTCCCACTGCCCAGACAGAGACCTTCAGAGTCTCTAATTTTCCTGTTCCAGTCTCAGAATGGATGTTCCCATCCTAGTCTTGGTTCTAGTTCCTGTTCTAGTCCCAGCATCTGCTCATCCTTGTCTCCCTGTGCAATGGAGCCTTTTCACCCACCATGAAACCCCTTGGGAGACATTTAAAAGGTCAGAATTATTTCAAAAAACAGTTTGTGATATGGAAAAAAACCCCCTACATCCAATTAAAAACACCTAAGTAACTTAAATAAGAAGAATAAGAGTTTCAATAGTGCAGGAGACAGGAATCACCAGGTGTGGTTTCCTTGGTGCTTGGTTTGGGAGCCACACCACAGCTCCAACCACCATCATTCCCAATCCATGGAACAGCATCTCTCCAGGCAGGAGCATCTCCTGGTCTCAAGTCAGCAGCTGATGGTGTGGCAGAGAAAAGCAGTGCCCTTTATTCACCACATCTACACTCATAGGTGTTGATTTCACAAACAAAATCACTGCAGAAGTTGTAGAACGAGACTGAAAACTTTGAATTTCCATTTAGCTGCATGAATTTTAGTCTTGGACTTGTGGGAAAAGATTAGCACTGAGCTCTGGCAGTCACAGTGTCCATGGAAAGTTTTCCTGCCCTAGTTAGAAATTCAAGCAATTTTCTGGCACTGAATTTTTGATACGTAACTCCCTGCTCCAACAACTGGCAATGGTGAAGTTGTTACGGTCTATTTATCTGTATTTAATTATTTTTATGCACCCATCACTGTAGCATCTGGATCAAATGTAATAATGCATTAAATTAAACTGTCTAGAGTGGAAAACACAAACTGTTACCATCCCCACAACGCCCCAGCCAGTCCAGCAACAGCACTGGTGACAAAGACAGGATCTTCCAAAGAGCAGGAGTTCAATGGCCAGACCCAGGACAAAGCCAGGCGTGAAATTCTGTATTTTGCATAACAGAACCCCACAGTGGCTTGGCTTGAAAGGGACCCTGAAATCCCCCAGAGCCACCCCAGCCATGGCAGGGACACCTCCCACTGTCCCAGGTGCTCCAGCCCCAGTGTCCAGCCTGGCCTTGGGCACTGCCAGGGATGCAGGGACAGCCACAGCTGCTCTGGGCACCTGTGCCAGGGCACGATTTCTTCCCATTATCCCATCTAAATGCACCCACTTTAAGCTTAAATCCATTCCCTGTGTCCTGTCCCTCCATCCCTGTCCCCAGTCCCTCTGCAGCTCTCCTGGAGCCCCTTCAGGCCCTGCCAGGGGCTCTGAGCTGTCCCTGGAGCTGCTCCTGTCCAGGTGAGCCCCCCCAGGTGTCCCAGCCTGGCTCCAGAGGGGCTCCAGCCCCTGGAGCATCTCCATGGCTCCTCTGGATTTGCTCCATCAGCTCCACATCCCTCCTGTGCTGGGGATCCCAGGACCCAGGGCTGCAGGCTGGTGTCAATAGAGGGACAGAATCAGGCACCAAATGAGGTGTCTGAGGCAGGAAGGAGCTGCCAGGCCTTTCTTTTGGAGCAGCTTCCTCCACATCTGCATTTTCACTTGGTCTGAGAAGCTTCAGAGATGCTGAATGGCTGAAGAGATCCAGCTGAGATATTCAGAAAGCCAGGACTATAAATATTTTCACCTCTCAGTAACCTGGAGTGCTGGACAACCTAACAATGGCTAAAAAGAGGTAAATTTTGCTCCCCTTTGTACACAACCCTATTGATTTCGCATTCTACACTTTAAGAAAGGGCTGAGATCATTATGTGTCTTTTAATAGATTTTGACTCCGGAGACAAACATGTTGAGAGCTGTCATCACCAAGATGCCTGCTGTCATTGTGCCATCTTCTTAACCTAACGTAAGGAAATTCATATTTAGTGAACGAGGAAATTACTTTGGGTATGTATCATTCAAATCCTTAAGGATTATTGGCTAATTAGGAGCACAGTAATGTAAATTTGCCTTGTGTCAGGTTTTCAGGAACAGTAAAATAACATAATTAAGCAGTGAGCAAAGTAGATCATTTAAGCTACTCTTCACTGACAAATGTATATGATATCTAAATATACCATGGGCTTCTAAACTAGTAACTAATGGGAACTGACTGGAAAGTCTAAAACAATGGTTTCATAAAGGAAATCGAGTATGTTAATCCAGAGTAAATAGCTCTAACTCACTCTTGGTGGCATTTAGGAGGAGGAGGGGGATGTTTTCAGCCTCTCTGGCTGCCTGCCTGTGTCCAGAGGTGCATTTTGAGCAGCACAGGCTGCCCAGACCCCTTCCTGCTCCATTGCACAAGAATCCTGTGAATCCATGCAGCTGCAGCAAAGGAAAAAAAAAAAAAAAATCTCCTCATGGAAATTCAGCACAAACCCAAACAAGGCCTTTGCATATGCAATTGCATGCGTGGTTTGGGTATTTATAAACTGATTCCTCTTTTCTGCTGCTTTGGTTCACCCTGTGTTTGCTGGGTGGTGACTTTGCGTGACACACACGACCAGAGCCTTGTGTGATCTGGTACATGACCCCGGCTTTGCTTCTTGTTCGAGCAGCCCTGGCTGGAATCAGCCCCTGTGAGGGTCCCTGTTACATCAGGACAGTGGCACAGCAAGGGAAGGGACACGGGCTGGTGACAGGGAGCAGCCACCTGCAGAGGATCCTCACCCCCAAACTGCTCCCACGAACCGCAGGGAATTATTGACTCGGCCAAATCCTCCTCAGCCCCTCCCTGGAAACCTTCATGTGTTGGACTGCAGATGTTTCAGTTTAATATCTGGCCCTCAGCGCTGCAGCAGAGGATGGGTGGGTACCTCAGGCAGGAGGGGGAACATTTTCAGTGCTCCACCAGAGGCACGTCCTGACCTCTGTTTCTGGGATCCTGCAGCTGATCCGCTCCGTTCCTGACCAAGCAGCTCCCTGAACCAGGCACAGGCACAGGATCTGCTCTGACACCCTCCAGACAAGGACTGTTTACTGCTCACTGCCCCCTAATTCATCTCTGCTGCTCCTGGGTGCGACAGTGCTGCCAGCCAGGGCCGATGCCATCATCCCCATCTCCCAGACTGCAGTCCTGGCACATCCTTCTGGCCCAGCATTTTGGGTTCCTGCCACCTGCCAGTCATCACCCTGTGCTGAAGAGCTCATGCAAAAACCCCTCTTGGAGCTTCCCCTTGGGACAACAGCCCCCAGGTGGAGCTTTGCACTTCAGGATTCCAGGGTTTCCTGGTTTTCCCATTCCCAGCTCTCTGACCCTTTCCTTCCTTCTCATACCAACCTGAATATTCCTGCCTTCCTCTGTCCATTCACTCTGACCCTTTCCTTCCTTCTCACACCAACCTGAATATCCCTGCCTTCTGCACAGGACTGGGGTTATGAGATCCAGCTGCTGCCATGGCATGAAGCAATCGTGTTCCCTAATTTATGGTGAAGGTTTTCACAATTCCAGCGCTGGGAACAGGCTCAGCATGCAGGAGGTTGTTCCACAACATTTAGAAGAAGCTCATGAGAAATGTGAAAAATGGAAGTAATGCCATTGTGCAGGCTGCCCTAGAACAGAGACTGGACAGAGATCCAGAATAAAGCAGGAATTTATTCAAAGGATCTCCTCCATGGATCCACCTTGGGCAGCACCAGAGCCCAGCCAGGGCTGCACCCAAGATGAACCAAAATGGCCCCAAAATGTTGTTAGAGCTTGGTGTGGGGGGCTGAAGAGGTGGCAAGGACACCCCACACACCTTGCACTGAGTCCCCATCCCTGGAGGGCTCAAAGCTGTGTGGATGTGGCACTTGGGGACCTGGACAGAGGTGGCCCTGGCAGTGCTGGGCAATGGTTGGGGTTGATGGTCTGGGAGGGCTTTTCCAACCTCAAGGATTTGCTGATTCCATGATTTTTTTCCACTCAACCACCAAACTTGGAAATACTTTAGAAGATTGGCACAAAGGAAAGTGCTGCCATTTCCTCTGACACACTTTGCTAACCAAACTCCAGCCTGATGGGCACCAACACCCAAACATCCACGCAAAATCCAAACCCCAAACACTCTGGATGTGTTTTGTTGAGCTCTGCTAAGCTCAAAAAAATCCTGCAATTAAAAGTGCTCAAACTCACCCCGACTGCAAAGACAAATAATTTACTTTGGGTTCCATGCCAGAGTTTGCAATTACATTGAATAAGTCATTTACAACTGTCTGCTAATCAAAGAGATAATATGTAGAATAAGTGTTTCACAGCAATTAAATCTTTTTTTCTCCCATTAACTAAAAAAGGTTATTTTGCAGCCTCTTTGTGCTGAAATGTAACAGCACAAATATAGTGCTTTGTTATCAGTTTAAAAATTGAAACCTCTGTGCATCTTTTTTTTTTTTTTTCCTTCTGGATTCCAGTTAAGTAAAATTGCCTTTCATGAGAAATGCTTGCAAATTATCAAAGACTTCCTTTTAAACAAGCTCAGAGAGTATGGAGCAAATGCCTTCCTTCCAAAGTAATTGGAATTTCTATCTAAATTATTCTTGGACAAATTAAAAGTGCCAAATATAAGTCAATTTTTATTGGGAACAATTCTATTATAGTTTGCAATAAAGGAAAACTAAAAAACATGCTGCAGCATCCTTGGAAAAGTGGAAAGTATTTTAGGAAGATCGAGAGCGCTCAGCCTCCTATGATGCTTATTAAAAACTACTTTCAATGAGGTGATTAGGGAGAAAATTGTCAAGTAAGCAGAGAAAAAAATTACTTCTCAGCCTAATCAGTGTATCACAGAATTAGTCCTTTCCTCCTTTAGAGATAACATCCAGCTGATGGGCTTGTCACCATGGATAAAGGCTATTTTGATTTTACACAGGCTAGCTTTTAAATATTAATTTTCATAAAAAGGAAAACTAATTTCATGGCTAAAACCTCCCCCCTCCTTCCAGCCCGGAAAAGGGCAGTTGTCACCCCAAAATGAAGACATTTTTAGCCCTCTGTGTCTAATCGTGGTGAGAGCCAGTAAAATAAATCAGCGAGGAGTAAAAGTAAAATTTGCAATAACCCGATACTACTGCCTCATCCTCCCACATCTCAGGACATAAAACTTACTGTCAGAAGAACTCACAGCACAAGAATTAATCAAGGAACTCTTAAAATACTCCAAGCACCTTCCTTCTGATGACTAATTTGCCTTTCCTATTGCGAACTACTAATTTTTTATCTCAATCGATATGTACAAATATACCTTCCCATCAATCACCCGGGGCAAGGCCAAACTTGCACTATTTATGTAAGACTGACTATAAGATGAAACAAAAATTGACTCCAGCAAACCTGGGCAGCCGTGACAGCCCCGGAGGGAGGGAGGGAAGGGGAAGGAGGCTGGGAGCAGGAGGAATGGGCACCTTGGGAAGGAACGAGGGGGTCCTGGGGGAAAAAATCTTCAACAGGCAAAATCAGAGGGGTGGAAAAATCAGGGGGTGGGCAGAGCAATGGAAAGAGCCCCAAAGAATCTCTTGGAAATGCCCAGGAGTCCCAAAGGAAGAAGTTCGGAATGAGCAGGGGAAAGGGAACAATAGGAAAATGTCTGATATTGAACCACACACACTGGGTCTGCTCAGGCAATGCAGAGCAGTTTGTGGGACAGCACTGACCACAGCCCAAAATAAAGGGACACAGGTGGGCAGGATCTCCTGGAGCAAAGAGCTTTGGATGGGCTCCGTTGGGAGGACAAAGTTCGGCTGATGGACCTCAGCAGGACTGCACCTGGGAGAAAGTCACATTATTGAGGTTATAGATGTGCCTAATTACCTCCATGAAATACAGACCTATTTGTTAATTTAAGTGAGGAAAGCAGTAAATCACGTTAAATACGGTGGCACTGTGGTGCTGCATCTGACAAAACTGGATTTTGAGCAGAATGAAAAATTTCAGCTCAGAGTTGAGGTCTCTCCCCATTCAGGGGCACGTGCACACATCTTTCCCCCCCTACAAAAAGCATAATGGAAAAGATATTTTAAAAACAATCTTTAAAAACATCTTAAAAATTAATTTAGTAATAAAGATTAACCTCTGTAAGACAAGCAAGCTATATATATATACATATTCATACATATATTTATACATGTTGTACAACTAGAAAATACATTTCTCTAATCTTTGTGATATTAATCAATTCAGTTCATTAAACCGTGACTAAGAGTTTTAAATCAGAGACAAGTTTTTAGATATTACTAAAACAAAACAATCAAAACAATAACACAAAAACCAAACCCTCACAAGCAGGAAAACCCTCCCCACTGCATTTCTTTTCCTCTCTGTCACAAAAAGGCCCCAGAGACTCAAAATTTGACTCTTGATACCACTAGTCAGATCAGTTTATTAATTAAGACAAGGAACTTATTGGAATTTACCTTGAAAGACCACACAAGATACATTATTAGAATAATTCCTTATAAAGAATAGAAACAAGAAAAAGAGAAGAAGTTTAATTGAAATTCTTGCTATATTGGTGTCAGAATAGGTTATTTCAACCTAACTGCTACCTTACCCCACCCCTCTAGAAAGCAAAGCAGAGTCTTCTCAAATTAGGGAATTTATTAAATGGAACAAAGAAAATAAATGTCAATCCCCTAAAATAATAACAAGAAAGTAAATAATAGAGTCATGGAATGGTTTGGAATGGAAGTGATCTTAAGACCATCTTGTTCCAGCCACCTTTCACTAGACCAGGCTTTTAAAAATCCCAAAGCTCCAAGTTTAAATGATTTGAATTATTCTCCTACTTTGCACAGCAAACCAGACAAGTAGTTTTATAACAGAATTACTGATCTTATGCTTAAAAAGAGTTTTGAATTAATTTACCTTCACATCTTTCTAATGCTCCCTTTCTTTATCAGAGGGGTGACCACAACATGTAGAAGAAGCTCATGAGAAATGTGAAAAATGGATGTTATGCCCTTGATCCCTTGTTCAGGCTGCCCTAGAGCAGAGACTGGGCAGAGTTACAGAATACAGTAGGGATTTATTCACAGGATCTCCTCCATGGATGCACCTTGGGCAGCACCAGAGCCCAGCCAGGGCTGCACCCAAGATGAACCAAAATGGCCCCAAAATGCACGAGGGGCACGGGGTCTGTCCCTGGGATCAGTTCTGCTCCATTTGCACCTTGCAGTTCATTGTCCCATCCCAGCTTTAGCCCAGGCAGTCCCACCCTGCTTGTTTTTCTCTCTCCAGCCCACGGTGTTTGTGCTCCTGGGCTGAGACTTGGATCATTTGTCCTTGGTGCCCAGCTGGAGCAGGAATTGTTTTGTCTCCCTGCTCTGTGCACAGAGCTCAGCATCCCTGATGTGAACCCAGACCCACACACTAAAGCAGCACAGAATGTGAAAAGTAGAAAAGTTAAACCTAAGACATCATCCTGTGCTCACACAAGTCCTGCGCAGGTCCTTGTTACCCTGGTTTGGTGCCTCCCCAAAACCCCAGGCCTTTATCCCTGCATCCCCCTGGCTGGGTGTGGCTCTGGGACAGGGGGAGAGGGCAGGGAAGGGATTCCTGAGCCTGGAGAGGGCAGGGAAGGGATTCCTGGGCTTGGAGAGGGCAGGGAAGGGATTCCTGGGCCTGGAGAGGGCAGGGAAGGGATTCCTGGGCCTGGAAGGGATTGCACAGAGCTCAGCACAGCTCAGGTCTGGAACAGCCTGGCTGGAATTGCAGGTGGTTCTGCCTCACTGTAGCTCTCAGAGCGCAGAAATTTGGGTTCCATCAGCTCCATCCTCTCTCGCAGAGGGCTCACACCGAACATTTCGGCTGTCTGAGAGAGAGAAAAAGCAAAGCCAAAGGAGCCTCAGGAAGGCTGATGATCCCAATCCCTGCCTGCTCGTTTCGTACCCAGTGAGAGCTGGGTCTCTTTTAAACGCTCAGGAGGCACCAGGGGAATTTTCCCTGGAATTTTGCCACTTTGGAGAGCAGCTCCTCTGCTGGGGCTGAGCTGAGCGTGCCCTGCTCCACTGGCACACGCAGCACCAGCCAGCATCGTGTCTAAAGATTATCAGCCTACACGGAATATTAATTCAGCCCTGTGCTTACAGAATGACAAACTCAATCAGTGAATTTATTGGAGACATATTTAAGAAGGGGTATTTATGGATTAGGCACAGATTTTAGAAATGAAATGGGAGACAATCTAACAAATCTATCAGGAATAAGATCAACAACTTAAAGTTTAAACCAATCATCTTGAGTATATATTTGAACTTGGATATGCAGATGTGGTGCACAAGTCCCAATGGTTCAGCAATACACTCAAAGGATCAACAGCCCTATAGACAGCTAAATTACTCGGAAAGCCAGGGAATTTATCAAACATGAATTTCAAAGTGGATTCTAGCCTGCAGGAAAAAATGGAAGTGCCCATTAATGTACATACAAAATAAATGTTGTCTGCAAGCTCATTCAACTATTTATTTTTGACACAGAACTGGCTAAAGATTTTTTAATTTACATAAAAAGGTACAAAGACTGCAGCCCCTTTGATGGAGGAGATGGGAATAAATATCCTGCAAAAGAGGGTTTGTTTGTTTTTTAAAGAAGCACTAACAACCTCGCAGGTACCACACAAAGGAATCATTTACGCTCTTTCACATCTATTAGTGCATTATTTATAACTAACTCCAATTTGAGAACGTTGGCATTAAGTCTGTTTCTCACATGTCGAGGAAATTCCTACAAACTGATCATATATTATGGATGAAAATTGTAACAGCTATACTGGAACTGGTTAGAGCAGACACTGCTGAATTCCACTAACACTGGAGGAGGATGGAGCCCTTCCCCACTCAGGTGCTGCCCAACTATTTATTTATTTTACTGACCAAATCATCATAAAGCAAAGAAGAAGTTAAATTTGTGCATTGTTGACAGAATATTTATATTTTAAAAATTGGTTTTAAGGTTGAAAAAGAAATTAAAACCATTGAGTCACCCACAGGCCTTTCCAAACTAAGACCCTGCTTTGATTGTGTAAGGAGAGGGGCTGAACATCATTAAATCAGAATAAACTGCACATAAATTATATAGGATAAACTTAGGGCTACAAATTTTAAAATAAAATTAATATTTCACCCCTAAATGAAATAATCTTAAATCCTCCTAACACTTTTAAGATGTGGCCTATTGCCCAGCACAAACTTGCCAAAATTGGCATTCAGAGGAACCCTCCTTCAGAAGAAACTCATTAACTGTGTTGTAATTCATGGGATTTATACCTTCAGCCTTGTGACTCAGGGAGTATTTTAAAGCCTCAGACACTTGAACCAAGTTGCTGTGTTGTTCTTTCAGCTTTCACTGAGGTTTAGGTTAAAGTCTTAACTCTTTTCTGAACCAAACCTCACATTAAGAGTGCTTGCCATTCTTAACAATATCAGATTTCACTCCTAATTGTTAAAACTTTGTGGCTGACAGTGCTGTGTTGAAAATTAAATGGCAAATAAGTTTTTTTAATTCAGATCCAAAATCTTCCATTCCAAATGGGATCCACTGGCCAAGATCTGCTGGAAGTCTCTGCCACTGCTTCTCCAGCCCAGGGCTACCTCAGGCCAGCAAGGAATGAGACAAAACTTCCCAAAAATGTAATTTAGTTGTCTAAAATTCTTGGTTATTTGGAATAATTTGGCCATGCTACCAATGGTGTTGGACTTTAAAGCAGCCCAATTCTCCAACTGCACTGAAATGGAGCAAAAGTAGAAGGAAGGGGATGAATTACAGCAAATACCTCAATACCAATCTGCACATCAAACCCATATGGGGGTGCAGAACACCTTGCAGGATACTGCAGCCTCCTCTATGTAAGAGGGATTAAATCTGATTTTTTTAAAAAAAATCACACAGGAGACTCTCATGATTTATTTGTTGTCTTCATAACCAGAAGATGTTTGCTGACAAAGTCTTCACCATAGTGGAAGGTGTTTGTATATAGGACCTGAGATGGAGGAAAAAATGCTTTATTACTTTATAATACATCACACATAATAAATATTTGTTTAACAAAGCCTGCCTGAACTTCCTGCATTAATCAAAATTGAATGTGGCAGGACTTGTATGATTAACTCAAAAGCCATATTCCAGATGATAAATAAACTAATATTAACCTTGTGTGTTCATTAATAATGCAAGTTCTCCATAGTTCACAAACACAACTGATACAGTTAATTGAAGGTTCACATTTGTAAAATATTCATAATTACAGTTTCAATGTTCTGTTCACTCAGGATCCAGCCTAATAAAAATCACATTCCATGTGCTCCTCGAATTCAAACCCATCACTCCTCTTCATTAGGCTCTTGATGTGATGTAACAGGGAAATAAACACCATTACCTGCTCCTGGGGGAGCACTTCTGGAACTCAGTAGTTCTGTCTCAGCAGAGATTTCACCTTTGGTCCCCAATTTCTGAGGCTCTCAGTCTGGTAAAAGTGAGAGTTTTAAGTCCAGAGACTTAAAAATTTTATGATGTTGGCAGCTGCTCTGGGAATTCCATCCCAGCCCCTTCCCACCCTGCCAGGGAACAATTCCCGATTCCCAATATCCCACCCATCCCTGCCCTCTGGCAGTGGGAGCCATTCCCTGGGTCCTGTCCCTCCATCCCTTGTCCCCAGTCCCTCTGCAGCTCTCTGGGATCCTCTTTATGCTCTGGAAATGACTCTGAGCTCTGCCTGGAGCTGCTCCTGCCCAGGTGAGCCCCCCAGGTGTCCCAGCCTGGCTCCAGAGGGGCTCCAGCCCTGCAGCATCTCCATGGCCACTTCTGCACTTGCTCCAGCAGGTAAATATAATGTAAATGTAAATATAAATGCAAATTTAAATTTAAATGTAAATGTCAATGTAAATGTAAATGTGTCCTTTTAAAAACCCCACAAAACCCCCAAACATCAATTTAAAAAAGCAACTAAAAACCACTACAAAAAACAAACAAACAGACAAAAAACCAAGCTCAATATGCTACAAAATAAAACAAAAATCCACAAATTCATATATCTTACTCACAAGTGTTTTGGGAACAGGACCAGCAGAGCTTTCCTGCCCAGCAGCAGCTCCCAAAGGGTCACAAGCCAGAGTGACCAGAGTGACCAGAATGACCAGAGTGAGCAGAGTGAGCAGAGTGATCAGAGTGACCAGAGTGACCAGAGTAACCAGGGTGACCAGAGTGACCAGTGACCAGAGTGACCAGAGTGACCAGAGTGATCAGACTGACCAGAGTGACCAGAATGACCAGAGTGAGCAGAGTGAGCAGAGTGATCAGAGTGACCAGAGTGACCAGAGTAACCAGGGTGACCAGAGTGACCAGTGACCAGAGTGACCAGTGACCAGACTGATCAGAGTGAACAGAGTTATCAGAGTGACCAGAGTGACCAGTGACCAGAGTGACCAGAGTGACCAAAGTGACCAGCGTGACCAGAGTGACCAGTGACCAGACTGATCAGAGTGACCAGAGTGACCAGAGTGACCAGAGTGACCAAAGTGACCAGCGTGACCAGAGTGACCAGTGACCAGAGTGACAGAGTGACCAGTGACTAGAGTGACCAGTGACCAGACTGATCAGAGTGAGCACACTGATCAGAGTGACCAGAGTGACCGGAGCAGTGTCCAAGCTCAGTGTGTCCATGAGTGTTCCACAGCCTTGTCCAGCCTGGCAGCTGGGAAGGTTCTTCTGCTTTTCCCCCTCCACAAGCCAGTTTTGCTTCCATTTATCCCATAAGGAGGATGAACAGCACTGGGAAATCCTCTGGGATGGGAGATAGACCTGGAGAGCCCTGAATTGGGCCAGCTTGGGAAGAGGTTTTAAATGCATCACCAAACCCCAGGAATGACCGATGGCTCTGGGCGAGGGAATCTCCAGGTTTCACTGCAAAAATTCACCTACGCACCACCCAAAATCCTCTCTGCCCACTCCTCTCCGAAGAACAGCTTGGTAAAAAATGTTAATGAACAATTTGGGCAGAAAATGTTCGCTTTTGAGTCAAACTGTGGTTATTCTGTGCTCAGAAGCCAAGTGTGTAGCTGGTTGTAAAACCCATACACAACCTGTGGTGAAGCAGGGCCTTTGTGCTTGCAAAGTGCAAGCAAATCACACCTACAATCCAAACATTCAGCACTCCCTCTCCACAAAAGAAATGGAATATTTGCTTTGAATCCGTGTGTTTTTTCCTCTACAAATATCCCCGACAATAAATTCTTTCATGAGATCACCAATATGAAAAGCTGTAAAGTGAGCAGCCACGGTGCCAACCCAAATGAGGTTTAAAACCTGAGTGAACGCTCAGGTGGAAAGTGCTTGGGTGTGAGAAGCTGCCCAAAATTTTGGTTACACACATGTGGGCACACATGTGATATCCATGACGTTATTTTTTTGCATGGACTGTCTCTAATGCAGAAATTCTGTGAAAGTCATCACACCCATCAGCATCCAGGGCAGAGGCAGAAACACAAGTAAATGCCATCCTCACTGCACCATATTTTATGCCTTGTTTTTATTTCCTTGCCTTGCCTTTCAGTGTAAACAGTAGATGTTGTTCTAAGAGGTCACTTTTATGTGCTGGTGCACCACTGAACTGTTTAGGTTTAAAATGACACTACTGTTTAAGACCCAGTAATTTTCAGAACGTCTGATTTACTGCTCTGGCACTCTATAAGCCTCATTTCATACCTCCAAGAATGAACTAGTCAAAGTGTTAAATAAACATGAAGTATAAGGCTTGTTTTCTTTCCAAAAGTGCAAGCACTGTGTTACTCTAATGATTAAATATTGTTTAAATACACAACTGAGTGACTGGTTTCACAGTCGATTCTTTCCCTCTGCTTCATTTTATGTATTAATTATTTTGTGTTCAGACAAAAGCTTTAATTAAGAAGCATAAAGAGTTTCTGAAGAGTGAAGAAGTAATGGTTTTATCTGCATTAAACTGATTATAAACAGTTATTTCTGAAGGAAAAAGGCATCAGGGACAAAAAAAAAAAAAAAGAAATAAAAAAAATGTTAACTAAGCTGGAATCATTAGAGGTGGAAGGAGCTGATCCTGTCCCATGCTCCAGCACAGGCATCCAGAGGGTTCAGGGCAAAGTAATCCCATTTACTGACCCCAGATGTTGTGTCCTGAACCCCACAACACCCCAAAATTCCCAACATGCAGGAGTTCAGCTATTAGCAGGAGTAATCCCATTTACTGACCCCAAATGTTGTGTCCTGAGCCCCACAACACCCCAAAATACCCAACACGCAGGAGTTCAGCTCCAACAGGGGTGTGGAGGCACTGGTGCATCCTTGTGCCCCCCTTCCCACAGCTCATCCCCAAAATCCCTGAGGAATTTCACAGCCAAGACCCTTGGGATGTATTTAAAACCCAGTGTATTTAGCGAAGCATCACCAGCCATGACGTGCCCGAGATAAAGAAGAAATTGAGTTACCTCGTGTGGTTCTGTGAATCCTAAAGGAAATTCACCAGTGGATCAAGGCCCTAAACCAAGGGCCTGGCTCCACCACAGCTCCAAAAGCCATTCCAAGCAGGAGATTAGTAAAACTTTTCAATGCAAAGTAGCACAGGTCATTAAATCCCCCCAAGGTCTGTGCCATAGCAACAACCTCTCTCAAATCTTACAAGAATCAGCAAGAGGATGAGCCCAGGAGGGAAAGGTGCACGAGAGACAGCTGCAGTGAAATCCATCCTCCAGGAAAAGGGTTCCAGGCTTGTGCTTTCCATGGTTTTAAACATAGGATTTGGAGAAAATGTACTTTTTTATGATCGTGTCAAATAAAAAAGGAAAAAATATTAGAGAAGGAAGAACAAATGTTATTAGTCAAATAGAGGATATTTTGAATTTTAAGTGCAAGAAAACACATCCAATCACTTTGACATTGCAGAACTGATATCAAACTCACTCCAGTTTGCTGGCAATGATTCCTCTGCCTGTAAAGCACTGGGTATCCAAGACTTTTTCTGGGAATTAAAATTATGGGTGTAGAGTCAGAGAACATTACAGAACAACATTAATGGCCACTGTAATTCCCTCGTTTACAGCCCCATTCCCACGTGCTGGTAAATTTGCCAAAGCTCCCTTCCGGGTGGTGCCTTTGGCAGGCTGGATTTATTGGAGCTTTTGCCTCTTGCATTGATCAATCAGTGGAGTTTCCAATCAGGGCGGCTCCCTGGCTGCCAGGAACGGGTCAGGGGGTGGAAAACATGGACAGGACACGGGTGGGACATGGTTTAGGAGGGGGCTTGGCACTGCCTGGGTGGGCTCCATCACCTCAGGGGTCTTTTCCAGCCAGAATCACCCTGAAACAAACAGAAACAGAACCCTGGGCTGCCCCTGCCCCAGCACCAGACACCTCCAAACATGGAGGAACCTGGAGCTGCTCAATGGAAAAGTTTCTAGAGTGGAAAGTAGGACTTGAAATTTGGCAGAAAATTGGCCTGTCAGTCAGTGATTTGATTTTTGGGCAGATTTGTGCAGGAAGTCAAGGAGGAGAATAAGTTTTTGGTTGGTTGATAAATTTTGGTGTGCCAAAAAGGCTCAGCATCTTTGTGCCTCCTCAGACCTCAACAAGAGCAGGGGAGATGCAGAAAATCTTGTGGTTTGCATCACAGATTACAGGTGATCCTTAAGGAGTGACAGAATCCCAGCCTGGTTTGGGTTGCAGGGACCCCAAATCCCCCCCAGTGCCACCCCAGCCATGGCAGGGACACCTCCCACTGTCCCAGGTGCTCCAGCCCCAGTGTCCAGCCTGGCCTTGGGCACTGCCAGGGATCCAGGGGCAGCCACAGCTGCTCTGGGCACCTGTGCCAGGGCTGCCCACCCTGCCAGGGAACAATTCCCAATTCCCAATATCCCATCCAGCCCTGCCAGGGAGCAATTCCCAATTCCCAATCTCCCATCCATCCCTACCCCTTCACTTTAAATCATTCCCCCTTTTCCTATCACAACACACCCTCAGACTCCATCCCATGGCTGCGCAAACCCACTGGCACAAACCTGCAGAGGTTCTCCTGCCTCAGTTTTCTGCCTTGGTGGTCTGAAATCAGACCCTCAACGTCATGTGAGTGTCGGGGCTCTGCTGCAGTTTAATTCCTGTTATTAACAGTCACATCCTGCAGCTCTGACACCACTGCAGGCAGAAGATCTGCGGGGAAATGTAGAATCAAGAGCCATAAGACACTGGGTTACAGTTCAGGAGGATTTGCAAGTTAAGTAGGTAATGGCTGAAAAAGATGGAGATGTGTTGTGAAATGAGTCATTTCTCCAGCCCATCTGCAGGCTGGTTAATTAAAACCTACAACATTCTACAAAAAAATAACCAACCAAAAAGAGGGAAAAACACAATTATCAAGTAAGTGTTTCCTAGTGTTAAACTAATTTGTAACCCACAACATTCCCCAACCCTTAAAAATAAAGGGAGAAATAAATAATTAAATGAGAACAAGCGATGAAATCAATAAATAAATGACAATTATTAAATAAATTATTTTTAAAGTAGGCATTCATAGCATTGTGCTGGTGCACAGCTGGTCTGCATGAGTTCAAGCACAGACTTGTGGCCTGAATCCTTCCTCTGATAAAACTCTCAGGTGGTGGAACCTACAGGGATGGAAAGTAGTTTCCATATAAAGGTGGAGAAAAATTCCACTAATAATAATAATTTCAGGAGAAAATAATAATAATAATTTCAGGATATAATAATTATAGTAACTATTATTAAAATTATATATATAGTAAAAATATATACTATATTAATAATGTTTATTAATAATTTAATAACAATTATAATTATACTAATAATTAATAATAATATTTATTAATAGTATTTATAATAAAAATAATAGAAATTCCAGGATAATTCCAGGAGAATAATGAGAAAAAAAAATCAGATCAATTGGGAAAAAAATGGATCAATACATCTTTCAACGCTTTCCATAATATTGAGATTTTTCTATAAAACATTCAGGAAAGAAATAAGGATTGTTCCCAACAAACCTTCCTTTTTCAGGAAGCAGCATGTGAAAAATAAACAGGAAAAAAGGCATCCTAAGATGCAGAGAGTGCTGGGGATGTTATCCCAGGCTGGAAAAATCTTGGAGGGAAGTTTTAAGTGGCCTACCTGCTACAATAAAACTCCCAATACAATGTGTCCAGAACTTTGTGTTCTTCATTTAACAAAAGGCAGCGCCACAGATAAATATCAGAAGAGATTTGTTAAAGCTGCGTTATTGGCAGCTAAAAACAGATCACAGCACACTGGCAGACTGAGCAGCTGCCAACCTGTAATAAATGGATGGCTCAGCCTGAGGATTTACTGCCAATGGGGGGAAAAAGGAGAGTGATGTGAACAGAAATAAACTGAGAGAATTGAAGAAAACACAAAATTTCTTGCAGGCTTCCTTCAAAATACAAATTGGTTGGCAGGAGCCAGGGGAAAGGAGGAGAAATCCCTAATAATCCAAAGAATGCTGTTGGGCTCCTCCTCTGCCCAGACCCCTCTGCTGCAGCAACAGCCATGGGCAAGGCTTCCCAAATAATAATTAAATATTTAAAAACTCCTTTTTTTCCTTAGATAACTGTTTTAACTGCCTTTTCTGCCTTAATCATCACAGGCAGGGATGTGTAAATACCTCATACAGGTATTTAAGAGGATGGGCTAAATGGGAGAGCCCAACATGCATGGCCAGAGCTGGTCCTTTGGATTTCTCTGCACCCTTCAGGCCTTGTGCTGCAAGGCTTTAATTGGATTTAAGGCCTTCTTCAACTTTTCCAAAGGCTCACCTTTGTTTTTTGGCATCCAAAGAGCCTCTTGGGACGAGGGGAACAGGCAGAAAGGTACACCTGAATATGAGGAAAATCTGTGTGCAGTGACCAAGCATTGAACAGGTGGATTCTTCACACAGGAGATATTCCAGAATTGTCTGGATCCCTTCCACCCTGCCCCACCCTGTGAGCTCTGCATGCTGTGGGATGGATGGAGCTGAGCCTCTGCTCTAACCAGCCCAAAAATGCTGATGCACCATAAATTTGAAAATATTCATCTCCAAAGCACCTTCTCCAGAATTTTGTGATTTGGATTTGTTCTTCCCTTTGGTCACACAGCTCTGCAGGAGAAGGAGAGGGATTCATCCCCAGATGTATTTTTGGGCACATTCTGACTGTATTTTTCAATATTATTATAGAAAAAGCATCTAAATGGTCTGGAGAGAGGCCACCGCCTGATTGTCCACTCACAAAGGTGTAATTGATAGAGCAGCACCTGCATAGAAGTGATAAAAGGCATTTAATTTTCCTACTGCATTAACTACCCCCATTGGGTGCATTATTGAACTTCACACAATAACAATAATTTCAGGACAAAAATTCAGGGCTGAAGGTATCAACCTGAGCTGAAGTCCCAGAGAAGGGGGTCAGCCTATGGAGATTCTGGAGCAGCACTAACAAGCCCAGCTAATTCTATTTGGAACAGGAAAGAAAAAAAATAAAAAAAGGAAGAAAGTCAAAAGGAAGAAAAAGTTTCCCAGCAAACTGAAAGATATGAACTTGATAATTACTTGGAACCAAATTAATATCAGGATGGCTGCCATTATTCTCCGAGGACAACCATTTCATCTATTGTGCAGGTGTACCCTCCAAGAGTGGATCATGCTGATGAAAGACTGAGAGAATTTCAATGACACCTTGAGGGATCTTATGAATAAAATATCAAAAAATGGACATCTCCTTTGTATAGGGAGATTTTTAATGCAAAAACTGTAACAGGTTTATAAGTTACACCAAGAAAATAAGGAAGGTTTATTCTGTCTGTGGCTGGAGACAGACAGATATTGCCCAGTCAAAGTTTCTCGTAACCACCAGAGACTCTTCTTTCAAACACTCACGTTAGCTCTGTGCTGGACTCTTCTAAGCAGATTAACAGCACACTCATAAACCAACACAACTGAGAAGTGACCCTTTCTCCTCCAAGCCCTGAAAATCAGAAAACTTTCACAAGAGAACCACTTGCACTCGCTATCAAATCTCCACAGGGCACGTTACAGAAACAGGAAACAGAGAGCAAAGCACGGCAAAAGTGGATTTATAACAAATTGGAATAATTGTCTTGTCCTTAAGGAAGGAGAAAACAGTGATGGAGGGTAACAAACTTAGAAAAACCTACACCCAAATTAATATTAAAGACATTAACCTGTCTGACCAAGTGTCTAACTCTGGCCTTTTTCATGCCAGAGCTTTCATCAGTGTGTCGTGCAGAAGTGATGCACATCATAGAACTCCACAATGGTTTTCACATTGGAATTCCACACTGGTTTGTGTTGGAAGAGACAGAACCACAGGATCACACAATCAGTAAGTTTGGAAAACAGCCCCAAGACCACTGAGTCCAGCCTGTGACCAATGCCCACCTTGTCACCCAGACCAGAGCACTGAGTGCCACATCCAGGCACTCCTTGAGCACCTTCAGGGATGGGGACTCCACCACCAATTCCCTGGACGGTCCATTCCAAGACCTCAAAGATTCCAATGCCCTGCCATGGTCCAGGTTGCTGCAATCCCCATGGCTTGAGGCAGTGACCCTCTGTGGACACCCCACTGCTCCCATTCATGCCACAGAGGGCTTTGCTGATGGCTGGTGAGGGACAGGTAATGCTGCATAGCGGAAAAATGGAGAGGAAAAGGCCTTGGGGGATATTTTGGGCTGGTACAGCTGGGCTGGAGAAGATGGATCCACAGAGATCAGGGCAGGACAGGAGGCAGGTAGGGAAGGATGCTAATTGGTGTTAATTGAAGAGGAAGGACAGCTCGACATGAGGCCATGTGGAAAGCAGGAGCCTCTCCTGTTGAGAAGAGCAGAGATGCTCACCTGTGAAACTAAAAGAGCCCTCAAGTGCAATCCCCATGGCTGTTGTGAAATTATCACCTGCCACCACCTTCCATAAGGGCTGAAACTCTGCCCCTTCAGGCTGAGGCTCCCAGGAGGGCAGTGGAGGGAGGACAAGAGAGGAAAGGCTGGAGAACAACTCCCGGGAGCATCCTGGCACAGCCAGCGTGGGATGGCAGTGAGGGATGGCACTCTGGATCAAACCCCATTCACAAGGGACACTCTCCAGTGTCCTTCAGGACATCTGGGGCGGGATGATGGCAAGGAAAGGGAGAGCCCTGTGAGGATGGCACTGGCCAGGATAGAGAGAGGAGTGGAAAGCCAGTGGTGTGCCTTGGAATCACACCCAGGGCACTCAGGAAACACAGAGGGCAGGGGAAATGCTGCTCCTGGCACCAGGGAATCACCCTCAGGGCACTTAGGAGCCATAGAGAGCAGGGGGAACTCTGCTCCTGGCACCACCATGGATCTCTTCATTGGAAATCACACCCAGGGCACTCAGGAACCACAGAGGGCAGGGAAAATGCTGCTCCTGGCACCAGGGAATCACACCCAGGGCATTCAGGAACCACAGAAAAGGGAAATGCTGCTCCTGGCACCACCATGGATCTCTTCATTGGAAATCACACCCAGGGCACTCAGGAACCACAGAGGGCAGGGGAAACTGCTCCTGGCACCACCAGGGATCTCTGCTTTAAGGCCACAGTTGGGCACTGGAGCAGGGCTCTCAGGGCAGCGCAAACAGGGTGCTTCAGAACACTGTCAGGCACAGAGTGGGATTGTTGGGGTGTCCTGAGCAGGGCCAGGAGTTGAGCTGGATGATCCCTGCCCATCCGCCTCGGGATATTCCACAACCCTGATTCACTTTTCCTGGATGAGACCACCTTTTCCCAAGGCCAACAAAACCCCAGGCGGCACAGGAGGGGCTGTGTGCCCCTGGGAGGCTGCCCCAGACCTGGTGTGCTCTGGGCACAGGGCTGCCCATCTGCATGGCACAGCCTTGCCCATCTGCATGGCACAGCCTGGCCCATCTGCGTGGCACAGCCTTGCCCATCTGCGTGGCACAGCCTGGCCCATCTGCGTGGCACAGCCTGGCCCATCTGCATGGCACAGCCTGGCCCATCTGCGTGGCACAGCCTTGCCCATCTGCGTGGCACAGCCTGGCCCATCTGCGTGGCACAGCCTTGCCCATCTGCGTGGCACAGCCTTGCCCATCTGCATGGCACAGTCTGGCCCATCTGCATGGCACAGCCTGGCCCATCTGCATGGCACAGCCTTGCCCATCTGCGTGGCACAGCCTGGCCCATCTGCGTGGCACAGTCTGGCTCATCTGCGTGGCACAGCCTGGCCCATCTGCGTGGCACAGCCTGGCCCATCTGCATGGCACAGTCTGGCTCATCTGCGTGGCACAGCCTGGCCCATCTGCGTGGCACAGCCTTGCCCATCTGCGTGGCACAGCCTGGCCCATCTGCGTGGCACAGCCTTGCCCATCTGCATGGCACAGTCTGGCTCATCTGCGTGGCACAGCCTGGCCCATCTGCGTGGCACAGCCTTGCCCATCTGCGTGGCACAGCCTGGCCCATCTGCGTGGCACAGCCTGGCCCGGCAGGAGCCGAGCAGGTTCGAGGGTGTTTCACTAGCACAGCTTATTGGGGACTGCATTTTCTCCAGGGTACAAGCCAAGCTCTACATCAAAGCCTGATTGAGCAGAAAATATGTGCTAATGTTCACAGCAGTACTCTATTATAGTATAAGTATGCTTGTAAATATTCACTACATGTTATTACGCCATTTGAACCAAGAATATTGCAGGGTTAAAGGTCGGCCCTAATGCTCTCTCAGGAGGCAGCAGTTTTGAATATAACCAAATGGGATAATGGTCAGGAATACCCAGAGGGGGCAATGTAGCACATCGTAAAGAATTGTGCTGTGAGTTTTAAGTTTTCAGGACAACAAAGATGCCAACGAGATGGCTCATAAGCAGTCATTATTAATGGAATGACAAGGGTAATGTTAAGCAGGATGTCTTTACTATAATAAATCTTGTCCCTGCGCCATTAGTAGTCCTTACAACTGCAAATAGCAGTTAGGTTATAACCTAACATGGCAGAATTTTATCCTCTCAATCTCTAATGTATTTTATAATGCTGTTAAAGTCAGGAATAGCAACTGTTTAAGCTCACTTAATCTGTGAGAAGTTTAAACACGAATTTTAAATGCGAAATCTGCTTTGATAGTAGTTTCTCTTAATTAAATAGATGAAGTAGCTTTTTCTAAGCATACACTGGGCTGTACTACAGGGTCTGGGGAGCACTGGTGAATTTAAAACATTAAATAATTTCCTTCAGATGTAACTCTTGCATTCTAAAAAACCTGACAGCTTTTATCTTAATTTTAAAAGCTATTTCTAAATTCATTTATGGATTCTTTCTTGTTACAATAGGATGATTTTCCAGTTTGGAAATAAATGACTAATTTTTTTCCCTTGAAATGATCTTGTTTGGGCAGATAAGAGTTCTTCTCTTTTTCTCTTCTCTTCTCTTCTCTTCTCTTCTCTTCTCTTCTCTTCTCTTCCCTTTTCCTTTTCCTTTTCCTGTTTTGATTTCCAAATTCTGATCTCAACATGGAAAAGAGAATCTACAACTCTTTTCAAAAAAATGGTCTAATTTCATATTGACATTTTATGATCATTCAGAGTCTGATCCAAGGGCAATACAGAACTTTCCAAATCTTTCCTCAAGTTGTTGGCAAAGTAGTGATATGATTTTAAGGACTAAATCAATAAATAAATTGAATGGTATTACAGAAGAGCAACTCTTCATCTTAACATATCAAATTTGGCTATGTTAAATGGATCCTGAATCTTAGCTAACCGTTTAATAAATATTTAAACATCTTCACTGTGAGCTGACCATTTCCCCTGCTTTGTTTTTCTTCTGCTGGTCTCCCAGAAGTAGCTGTGGAAATTACCAGTGGAAATTACCAGTTCCATCAGCTCAGGGTGCCACCGTGGCAGAGCCACTGCTGCTCTGGGATTGATGGAACCCAGAGCATTAACCAGGAGTCAGCAGAGTTTGAATCAGAATCATCAGGGCCATCTCCAACCATTCTGGTGCTCAAACACTCCTTGACAGCTTTTCTCTTGTGACAATTGTCAGAAAGACCACTGAGCTTCCGTGTGACTTATCTGGAACTCAGCAAAGTGAAGGGACCTCAATGGGTCTCACACAAAACCCACCAATATTCAGAATGTATTTCACCTGGTAACAAAATTCTGTCATTAAATATTTTGGTATATGCAGAGGACTTAAAGAGCCAAGTGCAATGCAGGAAAGTCCCAGGGATAAAGAAATAGCTTCAGCTAGGAGCTGTGTTATCCCTGATGGCTGAGGATCATCTTTCCTCAGTGTGCCAGGAAGGTTCAATTCCTCCCACTGTAAAAGATCTTCATTGTGGCCTTTATTTTCAGAAACCAAAAGAGCAGAGAGATGTTAATGTCCATTTCTTCACCCAGCTCCTGGCACTTCATGGAGCATCCCTCAGCCCTGGATGAGTGGCCAGGGCCCAGGAGAGCCACAGGATCCACATCCTCCCTGTCCGCTGCCAGGACAAATCCCCCTGGGGACAATAAACTCTTCCTTCCCCAGCAAACTATGGCCACACCATTATTCTGAAAGGTTTGGTTCAAACCAATATATCAAGGCATCTGAATGTAATTTTAGGGTTTTTTTTTTTTTTTTTCCAAAGTAGGATGCACACCAATAGCACCAGCTCAATACCCTTATTGAATTGCCAAAGAAGTTGAGCCATTTTAACATCAAGGACCAGAAGTTCGATGCCAGCAGCGAATAAAGGAATTTGGCCCCCTAGAAGTGATTTCCAGCAGCCACCACTGTTCCCCAGGTTGTTCCTGCCCCTGTTCCGCGTCAGGGGGCCCCTGGCAGGTGGGGCAGGAGCAGGGACACAGCCCTGGATTCAGCAGGAGCCGCGGATCCGCTTTTCCCACCCAAATGCAAAGCAGAGCTCGCAGTGCTCCAGAGGTCTGCTCTCTGGTGAGGTTCAACATTAAGATGTGACAAGCTCCTTATATACAAGAGGATAAATGATATGCAAAGTCCATACTCTTTGTTCTGACAAGTGTCCAGAGGGAGAATTCTGGAGATAAAGCTGTAGCTTTCTAAGGCACCGGGGTAGGGTGGGCAGAATGAAGATTTTATCAAAGAAGTTGAGCATTGAGACACTGAAAAACACCACATTGCCTCCTCCTGCCCCTTCCCACCCCCATCAGTGTCCTGCCCTTACCTCCCACAGCCATCCAGAATAATTCCAGTCCATTGGGAGGGGTTTTTTTCCTTTTTTTTTTGTTTTTAATAACTATATATATAGGAAGAGATCACCACATAAAGAGTCTTTTTTTCCCTCTGAGGAGAGACTCAGGAGCTGGGGATGTTTCTGCCTGGCCCTGGTGTCACCTGGAAAGACCTGTCTGTGTTTCACAGTGACCAGCGCTGGGGCAGACACCTCACTGAAATCCCTGCAATGGGACAGAGGGGGAGAAAACAACAGACAAATTCAGGAAAAATGGCTAAAAAATGACTGGAGATGTCCACTGGGATGTGAAGGCTTGGATGTGTCCAAAATCCCATCCAGAAAAGAAAATGGTGCAGATTTTTACCCTGCTCTGTTTTAGCAACGTGACCCCTTTAGATAGATAGAAATATATCATATATATAATATATTTCTCTCAAAATATCGGTATCTATATATACATATATAGATATATTAAAAATATATATATACACAGAGATACCTGTGTATGTATATATAAAAATGCATATATAACATATATTTAATATATAAATAGATATATGTTATATAATACAATGCATGTGTATATGCTGATATTTTACAGATACAAATATCATTATCTATAAAAGATATAATATTAAATGTTACATAATATAATGAATAAAACATATACAGTCTCACCCCAGAGACAAGTCTAAAGAAGCTTCTCCACTTGTGCTTTGAATGCTGCAAGTCTCCACTGACTTGCAACACATCAAAAGTAAGAACTTAACTTATTGAAACAAATTTGGGCATTTTTGTGGCTGTCCCATCCCTGGAAGTGTCCAAGCCCAGGCTGGATGGAGCACTGGAAAACCTGGGCTGGCTGAAGGTATCTCTGCCCACAGCAGGGGTGGAATGAGAGGATCATTGAAGATCTTCCAACCCAGACCATTCTGAGATTCTGTGATTTTACAATTTTTGAATTATACCCAGGGATCTGTAATACTTTTGTTGCCTTTGGAATGAGAGATTTTGGTGGCAGGGAAGGGATAAATCCAGATGTAAAAGAAACAAACTGTTAAGAGCTCAGCGTGGTTCTTATGTAAATACGATGTAAACATTAAAATTCACCCTTAACTCTGTTTACCTCCAAAGTGTAGAGCTCATCAATTATTAGGCATTGTTTTAATGCACACGCTATGCCCCCATAATATGGCAATAAGTCCCAAAGACTTATGTAAAATATCTCTTTTTTAATCATGTCTAGTTTCATAGACAAAAGTAATCACTAAAAAGCCAGTGGCTACAAAAACTGCAAACAAAATGAACCTTTAAAAGCTAATGACTTAAGGGTGATTTTACAGACATATAAAGTATGTTAGGGGCTTACACTATTTGTCATTAACACATATTTTGAAAGCTCGGCTAATATAATGTGACACAAAATTAGTCAAACACAATTCATGCAATATTGTTTAATTTTACTCCTCATTTAACTTGGTTTTAAGCAAAATCATTATGTCACATGATAACGTTCACTTGAACAAGAAATATTTTATAATGGTGTCTGCGTTTCGAAATGAGTTATTAGGAGCTACATGCTGAACACATTCTTAACTATGAAAACTATAAAGCTAATAGCTTCATCATATTTTGACAACATCTACATACTTTATGCATTATTTACAAGAAAGATATAAAATGAAACTACTGAATATCTTGCACCATACTTCACAGTCATAGTTAACTGGTTAAAAATAAAACACATTTATCTTCTGCCGGCTCTGGATTTGCATAGGGATATTTGCATACCATGTTGCAATGTGCTCTTAATGTAAAATTTAACCTTTGTACTTTCCCTCTGATGTGGAAGGTATACTCATTAAGTTAAAAATAATGGTAAAAATAAGTCTGCTGGTGATATACTTTCCATGAATGATTCCCCTGAGTGGTGAGGAAAGGTAAAATGTGGGTGGGAAAATGTTTAATTGAATTAACTCCTCATTTCCTATATTTTTACTTCAAATTTCACCAGCAGAGCAATTGGAGCGGAATTTGCCAACCACACGGGTTCTACCTTCAGTGCTGGGGCTCTCAGTGCCCTTTCATCCTGTGTGAGGAGGTGCATTTCTAGGTGCTAAATCCAGAATAGTGAAATTTCCTGAGTTGTAAGGAACTCACAGGATCGTTCAGCCCAGCTCCTGGCCCTGCACAGACTCCCCAAAATCCCACCTGGGCGTCCCTGGCAGTGCTGTCCAAATGGTCCTGGAGCTCGGGCAGCCTCGGGGCTGTGCCCATTCCCTGGACAGTGCCAGCACCCTCTGAGGGAAGAACCTTTCCCTAAATCCAACAAAAACCTCCCCTGACATCAAACCAAACCTCCCCTGGTGCCTTTTAATTGCAAATCCAATTGCTGAGTGTCAGCGCTCCAAAAGGACCTTTCCAAAAGGAAAGGGTTTGTTGCAGTTGAACATTGAGACAGAGTTCATACCTCTCAAGCTTGCTCCACTTCTCTACAACACCTAAGTCCACAATGCCACTTTTCCCCCCTCCAAACAGAGTTACTTCTAAATAACTCCTGAAAGAAACAAAACTTCTAAAAGGAACCTAACTCCTAAAAGGAACAACCCTATTTTTGGCTGCTCCTCATTCGGGTGATGTTTTAGAGATAAAATGTCATCTTTTTGTACACAAAGTGTGCCAAAATCAGTGACCAGCAGAGCCTATGACCCACCAGAGCTTTGTTTCATACTCTGAGAAAATACGGATGAATCTGCTGAACGCTACTCAGCAGTTCTGCCACTTAATGGCTCCCAAGCAATTAATGGCCACACCTTCTATTTTGCTTTCCAAAAAATTCATGTGAGTGCCTCCCTGCAATGCTGCTTCTGTTACCTTCTGCTGGTTCCTTCTCTATCCCAAAAGAAAACCCCTTTGTGTGAAGGAATCCTGCGTGAGTTGCTTACGCGCGGTAATTGGCCCATTATTTTTTCCCTTTTTAGGGCAGATCTCGCATTGGCGTTTCTGTGCGCTGACCCACCGACGACCTCCGCCGTTGACCTCAGAGGACTACTTTCTCTTTTGGTAAGAGATAATTCAGTCTCCCTGGCCTGCCTCCTGGGCACAGTCAAAATTATGTGTGGTGATTCTGCGGCGTGGGCTCCTGTCTGCTAAGGACTGAGCTAACACGGCGACAAGCAATTAATTCAGGACCTCGGGATGGCCTTGAACGGCCCCTCCTCTACAGGGAACGGCTCCCGCCACGCCACCCTCTCCCCACAGAGCCCTCACCTCTGATAAACACGAGCAGGAACATTCAGAGGATATGTAAATGCATTAATTTTTTATAAAACCAGTTAGTGAGCACCCAGTACCCGCCGTCAGTGCCGCGGCCCAGACGCGGGGCAGCGATGCTTTGCCGCTGCTGCAAGGAGGATTGGAGAGCCCCAGAAAGTTTTAGCTAAATAGCAATAGGCTAAATTTCCAGCCAGGAGCAGGGCAGGAATTCAGGATTGGAGTTCTACTTGTTTACTGCCTCATCTGGCCCTGGCGGTGATGGTTCTTGCAAAGATCCTCAGCGAGGTAAATAAAAGCGCGGAGCCCCAACAACGGGCTGTTATTGCAGCAGCGAGCGGAGGTGTACAGAGCAGGAAATAACTCTCCCAGGGATAAATTACATGTGATGAGGGCCAAAAGAATACAGCTCCTATTTCAGGAAGTCTTCCAGGCAAAAGCAGAGATTTGGCAGTTTTAGCGTTCCTTTCAAGACAATACACGTACACCAAAAACATTACTCTTCACAGAGTACCCCAGAGGCCTTTCCAATCATCTGGATGCTCGCAGTTATTCCATTCCCTCAAATTCAACACAGATCTTCTTTATTAATTTTAATTTGTCATCAATAACCTGACAGGCTCTCTTTCGGCAAGAAATACTGTATTAACTGTTTCACTCACTGTGGCAGCTATTAAAAATGTGATAATGATTAGCAGTAATGAGGTCAAATAGAATAATGTGAGTATAAGTTGCTACCAGCGAAATATATAACACAAGAGGATTTATTATGTTCACTTGCTGAAATGTAATTTAAAAACAGGATATTACCACCTGCTATGCTGGCTCATAGGGTTATCCAGATCATTTAAGCATTTCCTGCTAATATGTTTATTTGCTTCTGGCAGATATTACCACTACTGTATTTCAAATAACTACACTTAAAACAAAGTTAATTGTTCCTATCTCCTTAATATAAATATGATTATGTAAAGCGATGATTAGATGACTAGCTGGTAAACAGAATTATTTGAGCATCAGTATCAGTAAGGATAAAAATGGTGCAGGAACGTTGAGAGTTGTGGGCAATAAATCAGCTCTGGGAAAAGCAGATCTTCAGTAAAGAAACTTTGTGTAGGTGTTAAGGGGAGGTGAGGAAGGGCTGTGCTTTAAATATCAGAGCAAATTAATTGAAACATTGGAACTTTGTCAATACAAAATCTGGTAGATACAGCCATTATCCTGTATTCTCTAAAAAAGATTTTGAATTTGGACTTCTTCATATTACTTTTTGTTGATCTAAATAGAAAAATCCTCAATTTTCACTGCAGCAACACAGAGCAATTCGATGGAACTGCAGGTCTGCTTGATCTGCAAAAGCTTTTTCAGATGGAGAAGATAAAGATTTAATACGACGACAAAAACAAAAAAGCTCATTCTCATCTGTTGAGCTTTAATTTTGAGCAAAGATTACAGAGTTAGGCCAAATTCTGCTTGTTCTTACACAGCTTTAAATCCCCTGAACTAAGCCAGAACTCAGCCTTAAACCTGTGAGATGTAAAGCACAACTTAACCTTCATTGCTGGGACTCCTGCTCCCTGGGAAGATGGGCTGGGGGGACTCAAGTCCTGCTGGAAGAAGGACACAACAAGAGGATTACTTATTTCTGGATATAAGTGATAGCTGTGCAGCATTCCCAGCTAATTCTGCAATGATCAGGAAGGAGGGACTTGATTTTTGGAAAATTTTAGGCAGCAGTCTGACATTGAGCTTTTGTTGTCTTTCTTGCATTTGACTTTTCAATACAATTTGTCAGATATGTAATAAAACAGGGACAGAAGAGCAAAAGCAGTGGTGTAAAGAAGCTGTCAAGAATGGCCTGAAGTTGTGTTAGGGGAAGGTTTTGGTTGGATTTAGGGAAAGGGAATGGGCACAGTCCTGAGGCTGCCAGAGCTCCAGGAGAGTTTGGACAGCACTTCCAGGGGTGCCCAGGGTGGATTTTGGGGTGTCTGTGCAGGGCCAGGAGCTGGACTCAATGATCCCTGTGAGTCCTTTCCAACTCAGAATATTCCACGATTCTCTAAGAAGAGAGGATGTCACAAGTCAAGGCAAAATACACAATCACAAATAGACATTTTAGAATATGCATTTAAACTTATTTATTCTATTTAAACAGGTTTTTTTTTTAATCTGCCGTGTTTTTTCATGTTATCTCACATACACCTGTTGAACAAATCCATATATAAAGTGGGATTTCCTGAGATTTACATAACCTTTACTTTTTAAAAAGCTGGCTTCAATGGATAGTGCTTTATTCCTGGCAAAGGAAGAGCAGCCTGGAGTTTGAGGGCAACTCAGAATGTGAAGCCCTGAGATGTAATTAATCATAATAAAGACTTTCCCTACCTACATCTTTCCAACCACCACCAAAAGTGCCACTCTTCATCTTCATTGAACAAAAAAACACGTAAAAATTCTGCATGAGACATTATATTTTTATTTTGATAACATAACAGTACAAAAGAAGTGGGATAGGAATATTGGGATAAAGTTTCTCCTACAGTATGGGAGCTTGCTCTGCCTTTTTCAGCATCTTCTTCCCAGCTCCAGCACTGAAAGTGTGAGTGTTCTCAGTGACACTGGGACCACTGGAAGCCCTAGAAACCATCATTTCCGCTCCTAGCAGGATTTTGTCCATGCAATAAAAATGAAAGGTTCCCTCAATATGAGATTTGTGCCCAGTGACTAATGCAGAGGGTGAGACCCAACCAAGAGAGGTTCAGCTGGCATCCACAATTAATTATTGGCTGGAGTAATTGGGCTCTGGAAGACTCTCCCCATGCAAAGTCAGCATTAAGAGATGAGGCTCAAGCTGGCACTGCCTCATTCCTGAGTTTGGTTTTGTGCTCTCAGGAAAAGAAGGAAAAGGGGAAAATTACATTAAGAAAAAATGTCACTCTAGGACACGAAACAGAAAGATTTGGACGCTGGGTTTTCTAAGGCAAGAAAGAGAACTTTGAATTTTTGACTCCAACATTTTTAGATTTCCAAAAGTGACAGTGGATTGGAGGCTGATAGTCTCTAATGACACTGGATAAACTAACAGTCCATCAAATTTCTCCTCCTTCATAAAAGAATGCAAAATAATGAGTTATTTACAGAAAGGTGTGTGAGAAAGTTCGTTACAAGGGTGTAAACATCAGAAGGCTTAGAAAAACTTTTAAAAAAAAAAAACCAAAAAAAACCAGGGTAGCAAAAAAAATAAAAAGAGTGTGAGGAAATAAAGGAAAAATAAGAAATGAGAAGGAGCGAGATGGCTGAGGGCTGTCCCAAAGCTGAGCGATTGATCACACAGCCTAGGGAAGGGCAGAGGGGCGAATCCTCAGCACCCCAACGTGCCAGATGTCAGGAGGGCAGTTCCAGGAGCTGTCCCTCCTCCCGGCAAACCCAATCTCCACGGGGAGAGATTGCCTCCCTCCTGCCTCCCTCCCCATGCCCAGGCTCCCCCAGCCCTCCGTGCTCCCACTGCTCGCGCGGCGTTCCCCCACCGCCGGCTTTACATCTCGGCTAAATTTGAATTGATGATGGGTACGGTGTTTGTAATCCTACATCAAGCAGCGCTTGTGTCTGGCGTTTATTTGTCCTGTTGCTTTGGCAGCTTCTTCCAGAGCCTCCTCTCATCTGACATGTCAGGTCTACAATCAAAGAGGAATAGTGAATTCACTTTTACAGTTAGGCAAGCTGAATGCTATTACCCATGTATTTGTCACCAACCTGCAGATCCCAGCCTCTAATCTGCCATCTGGATGGATGCTACAAAGTTAAGAGCCAGGGACATGCATTTCTCAGTAACTACCTGCTGTCAGCTATTATTTTAAGGATCCTGTGATTTTCTTTTATTTTGACTAGAAAAAACAAGGCAGCTGCAGTAATAAAAAGGCATATCAACTAGTCACTTCCTGGCAGATTTGTCACTGGTGTGGATACAGCAGTGGTATTTTTTGTTAGCAAATGTATACAGTGGAATATAGTATTGTAAATCTGTAGTGCGTTCTTCACAAAGGGAGAAAAAAAATTCCCTTTTTAGAACCTTGTATACTAGTCAACAAAATAAAAAATGAAAACGTATTTGCTCTCACCTTATTGTGCACATGTATTATATTTTTCTTTTACAATATTGTCCATTGTGTGCAACAGACTTTGTAAATATCATGTTTGGTTTTAAAAATTTCCATTGTCCTCCAATCGTGGCTGCATCCTCACTCACTGCCCAAGTCCCGGGCTGTAAATATTTGCTGAGAAGAATCAGAGGTTTTCTGTTTGGAGAATCTGGAGAATAAGATTAACTTTTCAATTAACAATTGAACAATTAACAATTTTCAAATTAATTTATTCTAATAACGCTTTGAAAAAACACGGGCGAGAAATGCAGTGATGGAAAAGTATCCTGGACCAAATTAATCCCCTGTGTGACTCTATTTCAGTCAACATAGCTATATCAGGATAAAATTATAATTAATTGTTATTAATATGAGCATGAAGCAACTGATGAGAATAGTCTAAGAGTGAAAAAAATATATACCCAGTTCAGGTCCTGTGCTTCTACGCGAGAACAAATTGTTCTACTTTCAAAGTGCCATTTATCATCATTTTGGATGATAAAGGGATTGTTCTGCTTTTGCATTTCATTTTTTAGGAGTTCTTTGATAAAGATACTGCTTGCAGTTCTCAGTCTACAGTTGGATGAAAGAGTCAAAGGACTTCTCATGATTTTTTAGAATGTGGGAACTCAGTTCCAGGGGTCTGGGGTGCCCCTGGCTGGTGGGACATCCCCACATTGCTGCAGATGTGTACAAAGTCAGCATCCCACACACAGCCCATGACAATCCATTACATCCACCCAGCCTTGTGCAAGGACCACAGGCCCTGGGTTTGCAGAGCAAATGGTGCTTTGGCCCTAAACCCAGGAATCTTGCAGCTCATTTGGAGAAAAGAAGGCTCCAGGCATTGTGGCTTTCCAGTACTCGAAGGTGGATCATAGAAAGGAGCTGAGCGACTTTTTGGATGGGCAGACAGTGATAGGACACAGTCAATGTGCCAACTGAGCCATGCACATCTGATCCTTTGAAGCCAGATTTTTCTGAGTTTTTGCTGAAACATTTTTTCATCTGATGAGTGTTGTTCCAGAGAGTCCCAGCTAAGGGAGGATGAGGATGTGGGGACTCTCAGGGACCCTCATCCATCATTGCTGTGACGTTCATTGGGCTGGTGCTGGGTTCAAAACTTGCTTATGTATTGGCTGAGGCCAATTTTCACTTCCTGCTGCTCTTTCTTCCTGCAGAGAGGCTTTTTGAAGAGCTAAAGTGAAGGAACTGATCTCTGGCTTACAGCTGTTGAGTTCTCACTAATGATGAGAGAGCATCGCCTAATTTGGGATTTGGTTTCGGTAAACATGAAGAATTTAGATGTTTATTCAAAACATCCAAATCTCATCAGACTCTGAGACGGTTCTGACATCTGCAAAAAAGTGAACAAATTGTCGATGGTTGAGGAGCAATCACAGTGTAGAGCGTTTCATGAATTAAATTTTAGTGGTCCTTTCATTTGATTCAGAGCCACCCAGCTCAGATCTCAGTCAGCACATGGCATTACCTGGTTGCTGCTACTCTTGCCCTCTTTGTCTTCTTCCATTTCACTGCCTTTGTCTTGTTTTCAATCAGACAACAGGGGCTCGAGGGCTGGTGCCACCACTGGTGTCACCTTGCGTGACTCTGGCACCTCTGACACAAATTACAACAACTGAGCCCCAAGGAAACGGCCCTTGGGAAGAGGAGATGTTGCGTTCCTAAAGCCTGAGACAGGGATAATGACAAGGTTTTTAGGAGATTCCTTGTGCTTAAATTTGCATATCATAATCAGTGAAAATAACTTGAATATATTAAATGCAACCAGGTTTTGCTTGGAGCTCCATCCAGCCTGGCCTTCAGCCCTTCCAGGGATGGGGCAGCCACAGCTTCTCTGAGCAACCTGTGCCAGGGCCTCACCACCTTTTCAAAAAATTTAAAATCCCTAATTAAAAAAAAAATGAAAATCTAAAATTCCCAATTTAATTCCTAATACAATAACGAAGGATTTTCCCCCCAATATGTAATTTAAATCTACTCTCTGTCCCTTTGAGTCCATTCTCCCTCATTGTCACACAAGATGCTCACTGGTTGGAGGACCAACCTCCACTGCTAACACAGCCCAGGATAAGCAAATTTCCACTCAAAATACCTAATTAGGTTATTCCCACATCATCATCCTACATCTCACCCATCCCTGTGGGCACTGCAGGAGCAGCTCCACCTTGGCACCAATAAAAGAAAAGCCACATTTCTTCCTCTTACTCTCGTTCAAGTCACAAATGACTCTCCAACTATATTTCAGCAACTAAATGAAAAATAAGGTTTAAACTGAATTCTGATAGCAGTGGGATTAGAGCTGAAGCACCCAGAGAACTGTGTAAACATTGCTGGGAGTATCTGTAAATCCGAGTGCTCTGTAAGTCAATCTTCACTCCAGTGGGCTCAGGTCGGGTGCAGTTAAGATGAACTCAAGCTGGAAGTCTTGTCACACTGACAGACCTGAGTGCAGTGGATTTGTGTAACTGCAGCCAAATGTTGTCCCCTCAGCCCTCAGCATTCCTGGAGTGTGTGGGCTCACAGAGATGGACAAACGCACTCAGAAAGTGCCTTCAACAGAAAACATCTGTTCTGCAGAGGAAGCATTTTTCTCCCTTTTTCCCAAACAGTTTTCACTGTGGGGGAAGAACAAAAGGGTCTTTTCATATTGTAAAATTTCTTGGAAAAGCCTACATTGCTTCTGATTCATAGGATTTTGGATTATTTTTCAGAAAAGTATAGAATCAAGTTTCAAATAGTATCTATTTTTAATCTTAGTTTGAGTGCCTAGAGAGCAGGGCAGTTTGAGACCTCTTACTCCCCATAAATGATAATGCATGGAGCACTGGAGGGGCAGCTCATGAGCTCTTTGCTGGAAGGATCAGGTCTGAGCAGAATTTTTGGTAAAACATTTGAGTCAGCAAAGCTCCTGGTGGGTCATATCACACCATTGATATGTAGGGGTGAACAAGAGGATGCATCAGGGGAGAGGATCATGGTTTATGGCTGGTCTCATTGACCTTACAGGGCTTTTCCAACCTCAGTGATTCTGCTGGATTCATCTTTCTATTGAGGTCCATCCACCCTGAGAAGAAGAGAGGGATGGGCAGCACCTGCATTTAGCACCTGCCAGAATCACTTGGTGGTTCACAGGGGGGTTCAGTCCTGGCCATGGGGCTTTCCCAGCTGCCCTGGGTTCGTTCCAGGCAGGAGAAGAGCAATCAGAATGCTTTATTTATTCTTTGCAGAGCTGTCAAAAGATCATTCCTTCAGAGGGAGCGTGAGGGTTCAACTCCTTGCATGGGAAGTTAATCTTTGATGTGAGAGAAAGCGCAGGATTCGCTGGTAGGAAATTCTGCTAATAGATTAAAGGACTCTCCTGCAACCTTTTAAGGTTATTTATTAGTAATTTATTAATCCAGTTGGAACAAAACCCACTGTTGTTTTCAGAATTCATTTTTCAGGCTGCAGCCTCACACCAGATGACACTCGGGCGCCGGCTCTTGGGGAAAACACATCAAACCCTGGTTCATAATTTATGTAATGACATATACTTGGACACTGATTAGCTACCTTATCAGCCCTGTAATAAAGGAAGCATAACCCCTAGTTTATCATTCATTTATCTGAAGTCATTTTGAATAATATCACAAGATTGTAATGTAATCATTATGCTGTACAGCATGTGTGGGCCAGTACACTACACTGGCAGTGTCAGAGGACTGTCAGAGTTCATACTACTTAATTTGCTCACTTCTTACACATTTATGAAATTGGAGTCAACAGTCTGGTGGAGCAGGGATATTCCAGGCAAGAGACCTCCACAAATTGTTAACAGGGTGTTCCATGGGAGGGTGAGGAAGCATGAGGCCAGGTGAAAACAGGATTTTTGGTTGAATTTAATGGGTGGTTGAGGAATGGGTTGGGCATCCTCCATCCAAAGCACTCGCTGGCTTTGCTGGCACTTTGTGCACAGGGAAAAAGTTTCCTTTTAGTCATCTTAAAACCTCCTGCAATTCAAAGGGATCTTCTCACTGTCTGCAAAGCTGGGAGAGCTCTTGAGTTAATAATGTGGCTCACAGTGAGATCCACAGGCTGGATAAACACCTGGCTCCTGCATCCCCTCAGCTCTGGGATGGCAGAAAGCACCTGGGGGGATCTTGGAAATCCAAGGGCAGCTCCATCCTTCTTCCCAAGGCATTTTGGGGGTTTATAGCCAGCTTTCACAATATTTTACATTTCTATCTGGGAGTCTGAGCTTTTGGGAATGGTGTTCATTCAGGGGTTTGGCTTTCTACCTTTTTCTAGACTTCGTGATCTAGGAGAAAACTTTGGACACAGCAACTGGTTGAGTCTGAAAGAATTGGGAAAAATCCCACAGTATTTATATGTATTCCTATATGTTTATACTGTTCTCATGGAATTCAGTGCTCAGCTTCCCAATTTCTGAGTGCCTGAACTGGAAGTCTACAGCAAAACCCAGCAAGCCTCACCCAGAACACGGGGCAGAAGTGAAACACAGCAAAGACATCTCAGTACCTGCTCCTCACCCAGGCTGTCACCTACCTCTCAAACTTTAATTTTATGGATCTGGCGGGGTTAACACCAGGTTAGCACCCAGGGATGAGAAATGGAGGATTTGGGGGGTTTCCAGTGGGCCTGGCCAGTGCCACGGCAGAGCCACAGCCCTGACAGATGAGAGGGGCTGATGGATGGAAGAGCTGGTGACAAGCTGCACTGGGATAATGATTGCTGGGCAGCAGGAGCCATTAGGGTGTCATGGAAAACCCCCAAGATTAATGAACAGCGCGAGTTGGATAAGTAATGAAAAGAGGGAAAGGACGGGAAGAGTAGCATAATGTTTATTTTAAGACAGTTAATCAAAAGAAGGGAATAATTAAAGCTGCAGTTCTTTCCTGACATGAGTTTAGGGAAATGATAACTGCAAAAAAATTAAATAGAAATAAAGCATAGAGCTGAGTATCAGTGTCCCAGTGGGAAGAGTGGAAGGACCTCTCCAGACAGCCCCAGCAGAGTGAGGGGATGGATGACATGAGAGTCTTTTCCTTCTGTGATTGCCAAACATCCCCTGCTCCATCCCTCCCATATAAATAATCATTTCAGCATTAGAGATTAAATGTTTACTGTAAAAACAATTAAATTTGTTTCTAGCACTTTTTAATGTACGGCAGTAAAATCAGATCATTTAATCATCAATCCTGCATCCAACGTTTATTCCCCAGAAATGCAATTCCAGTCACAATTTTATTTCTATCAGAATAAAAATATATTCCCCAGATTTCACCGCAGAAGCTCTTCAGTGTATTTTGGCACGTGGGTCCAAAGCTGATGGAAAAAGGGGGGATGCTCAGAAAATTCTCTCCGGGTGCAGAAGAGGGGCTGGGTCATGGGGGACAGGGGGTGACCAGGCCTTGCAGGGCCCTTCCAGGCTGCAGTTCCTGCAGGGATCACACTGATGGAGATCAAATGATATTAAATGATTGGGCTTGCATCAAGCCCAGACTGAAGCAGATGAAGCAAAAAAATTAAAGGAGTGTGCGACGCCCTGCACAGCTTGAACAGCGACAGAACCGCAGGAAAAACGGGAATAAACTTGGAGTAGGGATTGTCAGCTGGTGCATAAAACAGGCCAGGCCTCTCTGAAAGACTGGAAATTTAAATATGAATGAAACTTAAAAAAATTCTCCTTCGATTAAAAAAAAAAAAACAACAAAATTTAATAATCCAAGAAATAATTCACACTTAAAACAGGTTTTGTTGGATTCTGGAAATAACAAAAGTGTGAAATAAAAACGAACAAAGGACAAAGGCAGTAAAATGTGCAAAGACATCATAATATCATTTAAAATATGGCAAAACCTCACATCAGTTCAATTTTCAAAAAAACACACTTAAATTATAACAAAATCTGGAGGGGTTTTCAAACCTCAAAGCAGAAAGGGCAGCCAAAATGCAAAAAAAATTCCCTTCTCATTTTCCAGGTTTACACCGTAGTAAAGTTTTTCTACCTAAAATAAGAAAGTCATTGACAATTTTTTGCCATAGAGGGAAATCAGGAATATCTGATGCCACTTCTGGACTTTCTGGTACCACAATTTGTTTAAAATATTATATGAAATGAACTTTGTTCCAGCCTCTGACCAATCTGAGTGTGTAACTGGACATTTGTTCCCTGAAGGCACAACAATAAAGCAGAAAAACTTGGTTTGGATGGTTAAAAATTTCAAAGGCCTGCTCAAACACAGGTAAATAAATTGGAAAATATTATGAATATTTCTCTCTTGGACTTTTCCACGTTATCACTCATGAAGCACTTCAATAACAAGCTCCTTTTTTTCTGGGGATATTTGCAAAAAGCCATTTGTCAAACATTTCTCCATGGCTGCGTTTGCTGCATTGAAAAATAAATAATGTAATCTGTGATGTAACTGCAGAAAGATGCAGAATTTATGAGATGTGATCCGGGCAAGGAACAGATATTAGAGCACATAGTTTCAACATTTTTTTCCAAAGGTCTTTGGGAATGTTGTCAATACTTCCTGAGAGATGCAAGGGCTGCCAAGTACATCTGCCTGCAAATTGTGCCTCCACCACCTTCACCAGTCAAATCCAGGGAAAATCTGAGCAACGTGATGCAACTTCAGAAATAATTTCTGTCACGTGTCCCACCTGCATATAAACAGCAAATTCTGGTGTTGCCCAGCCATGGATGGAGAGCTCTGAGAAGGAATTAATGTGTTCCGGTACTTTCATCCGCTCCAGCTTGTGCCCAGCCCAGTGCAGGATGATCCCCCTCATTTCCCTCCTCACTATTCCAGAATCACCTTTGCAAAAGGATTGGATCCTCCTCATCCTTCTGCTCCCTCCTTGGTCTCTGATTGCTTCTCTTCTCCCACACAGATTCTCTCTCTTTTCAAATTTAAACTGATATTTATTTCTAATTGTCATTGGGGTGGATCCCCTGTGTTTTCCAACGGAATATAAACGAGAATCACAGAATCCTGGAATGGTTTGGGTTGGAGGGGACCCCAAATCCCACCCAGTGCCACCCCTGCCATGGCAGGGACACCTCTCACTGTCCCAGGCGCTCCAGCCCCAGTGTCCAGCCTGGCCTTGGGCACTGCCAGGGATCCAGGGGCAGCCACAGCTTCTGTGTCCAAAAATGATCCCGAGGTAAAAGCACCACAAAGCCCAATCTGTCAGCCAGAGCTGGAAACCACCCCCAAGGTTAATAAAGGAATGTAGGTCAGAATCCGACACTCAGCTCCATAATGTGAGAAGAAGCTGCTTCCCAGTCCTTACCCACACAAACCAGTCCATCCAAACATCCCCTGACAGTGTGTTCTGCTGGAAAACCTCTTTTTTTTTAACATATACCACGATGAGATCTAGTTCCATTCTAAACATAGATCTCATCACTTATGCTCATATAAAGTTTTCCCTTCCTAACACCCCGCACCAAGCACTTGCCGGTCACCAGACAGAACCATCTCTGCCAGCAGCTCTGTTTTCCAGCAGCTGCTCAGGTGGTTAAAAAACCCATCCTGACTCTGTTGACTTTAATTTACAATTGCTCATTTACCTTAAGTGACACCCATAATGCTTCTCCCCGTGAGCCTGATGTGCTCCTGCTGAAATGCTGAAAGCAGGGAATAGGCTTGGAAGTGGACATGGAAGCGCAGCTGATAATTAAGGTTAGAACCAGAATTAGCCAGTTATTTACTATTAGTGATTTTAACACCTGCTCTACGCAGTGCTGCAGCTGCAGATCCAGAAAGAAGCTGGATTGTGGAGGCTGAGGGTGTATTTACTCCCTGGTAGGGCTCTTTTGGAGCAGGAATCTTTCTCCAAACCCCCAAAAATGCTCCCAAGCAGCCTGAGCTGCAGACAGCTTTATCCTACCTGCACCAGCACGCCGTGAAAAGCACTTACATCGTGCTACATCTATCACATAATTAATCCCAACATTGCTGCATGAAATCTCAGGTGAGATAATATTTTCCAGAAATGTTATGCTACAAAAAGGTCAAATATCATATAATTTTTTCTACTGGATCCTCCTTTGAGCTGTGTTTACCCTAAGATATTAGATTCCAGAAGGTAAAAAAGAACAATAACATTTGATAGTCCAATCAGTCGAATGGGGGTGGACTGAGTGTCCTCAGTGGCTGGAGGACTCAGGGAACATCCAGATGAGCTCCTGCCGATCCTTTCACATTGTGGACACAAAAATCTGTTGTATCTCCTATATTTATATTATTTATATTATTTATATTATTTATATTATTTATATTATTTATATTTATTTATATTATTTATACTATTTATATTTTTATATTTTTATTATTTATATTTATTTATAGCTGTAGTTGTAGTTTTAGTTTTGTTTTATTTTATTTATAATTTTAATTAATTTATTTATTTTATTTTATTTTATTTTCATTTTTTAATTTTAATTTTTATTTTCATTTAAATATTTGAAAGCTGTCTCCCAGCAGACCAGCCTAAAGGTGGGACACTTTCACTGGACTCTTTGCTCACAGACAGGGAAGTCACCCAAGAAGAAATTCAGCATTGGAGTAGCAGAGGAGGAAAATATTCTTAAGAGATGTCACTCTTTGATTCTCATCTTTAAATCAAAAGGATGAACTAACTTCAGGCTGCACAGTACTTGGAGTTGTTTCCTATTCCAAACCACCCCATAACTGCTTCACAAAGGTCCTCCCCTTTCAAAATCACACTGGGGCTTGGAGCAGCCTGGGACAGCGGAAAGTGTCCCTGCCATGGCAGGAGTGGCACTGGATGGGATTTAAGGCTCCTTCCCACCCAAACCATTCCATGATTCTGTGACTGTATAATTCCAGAAAATGTGACAGTGGCATTTATCTAAATTACTCTATTTCCCTCTCTGGTACAGAGCAATTCTTTTTGCTGGGAACCTTCAAACCATTGGCCCAATCCACCATTCCTGTTCACTCCTCCATGAAGACAAGAAATAAAATGTACAGAACCAGAACCATCACCTGCACATCCCTGTGATGCACCTCCATGACTTCCTCAAATCCATACATGAATTTAGATGTTATTAATACCTGCTGTGTTATCTGTGAACACCAGGAGGGAGCTAAGGCTTGCAGCAGGTGAGGCAGCGATTCCTGACCCCATCCCAGGCAGGAAAATGCATTGGGAATCACAGCCATGGACATCTGCTCTGGGCTGGCCATGGCACACTCCCTCCTCCAGGGACAGGGATCCTTCCGTGCCCTCCCAAGGATTCTGTTCTGGACAGGAAACTGAGCCAAGCACGGTCCTGGGGTTTATTTTTAATTTATTTCCCAGATCTGATGGAGAGATCGGGAAAGCAGAGGGAGAGAATTGCTGTGGCCTCTCGTCAGCGACAGGCGGGATCTGGAATAAAACTCTGCCTTGCTTCTGTGGGAAGATTAAAGTGATTTGGAAGCCTGAGAAAATGTCCCTTTCATTTCAGTATTGATTGGTCTTTATTGAACACGCACACTTCTGCTAACGCTGCCTTTGGTGGGTTTTCTTTGGGTTTGTTCAGTTTTTACTTCTTTCATGACTTCAAGTGCTTTTGACAGTAATTTTCCCTTTGCTTAACTCAATCAGCTATTGATAAAATCCAACCCGAGATGCTGAGTCCTTAAAAAGAACCTGTGGTTTTTTTCTCTATTCTTTAAAAAGTACCACTGCCCGTATTTACTGTGAACCATCTGTTACACGTCTAATTAAAATATATTTGTAATGAGCTTATTAGTGCACAGAATATGTCCTGAACAGGATGTCAGTCAAGAACTGATTGTTTGGAGAGATAAGATACCTTAAACTTCTATTAGTGCAACAAAACCATGCGCTGGTATTTTCATCCTGTATAAAAGCAAATTCCAAGAGGGCAGGAATTCACACACTTTTTGTAATAATTTCCTCTTCAAATGTGTGGCTGTTCCTTTCTAATATAGAGTCAGATGGCCTCTTATAATTGCAGTATCAAATCTTTGCCTCAGTTTTCAACTGCAGGTGATTTCAAATGATTAAAGATGCACAACAGGGAATAAACAAAAATGCTTACATGCAATTATTTTTAATTAGTATTTGGCTATAAAGTGTGTGCCTTCATAAAAAAGTCTGTTATTCACATAAACATCTGTTACCATACACACAAGGAAACACACTGTAAGTCTGTCATCACATCACCAAAACAGAATATACTAAGGAAGGCTGGACAGGAAAGCCAACACTTTGAGTTTTTAAACAAAAGATATAAGCATAACTGCCAAAACAGACACTGCACCACACCTTTCAATTAGCGCAGCTCACAATCAAAGGAAGAGCTATTACCAATGGAATTATACTTGAAAATGTTAAAATAGATGGAATTATTCTTTGAAAACAATGGAATCTGTAAGCACAAGACGATTTCAAACTCTTTACTAATTTTGCACCAGCGAACATAATCAAAACGCTTCCTGTTTGCACAGTATCTCTGGGTGCTCTTCTGACAACTTTTTTAAATCTTATTTTTGTTCGTTATTTAAGCCCTCTCAGAAAAAAAAAAAAAAACCAAAAAAACAACAAACCCACCACCAAACCCCTGCTGTGGCGTTCGCCCATAAATAACCCTGCACTGCTCAGTTCTGGCCTCATTTTGCAGACTCAGGGACGCTGACATATTTTAAGCAAGCCTGCGACAAACAGCAGAAGTAAGAGAGATATACAGAGCGGTATAAATTAATACCACCATAATTGATAGGTGGAGATAAGGCTGCTCTGCGGAATACAGAGAATAAAATGAAGAGGAGGTGTGAGAGCACCTTGCACATGAATTACTGAATCCGTGGGAATTGCTGAGCTCTGCTGCGAGGATGCTCTTGGAAACACCTCCAGCAGCCAAACTTAACACCTTACCTCCACCAGCAGAGAAACCCACAGCTTTAGCCACCAAATAACACACGGAATTTCTGTTTGCACGGAAATAAAACCAATTGTTTGATTAAAAAGTGCACGCGAGGGGTTCTGTAGGCGTTACCTACAGCCAGAGAGGGAAAAATTCCCGAATTCCTGCTCCTCAGTTGTGGCTCTGCTGGGACCAATAACCAACCCCGGCAGCAGAGCCACCCTGGGGGTGCTGCAGGTCAGGAACAGGGATGGAGACTCCACCTGTGGTCCTGCCCCAGCCCCTGAACCATTAACTGTGCACACAAATCCTCCTGCACATCCGGAGAGAGCTCGTGTGCTTTAAAATCCTTCCTTCGCCAGCTCTTGATGAGCGTCCTCTGGGCCCGGCCTCCTCCTCAGAGCAGCTCCTCTTTGGCCCAGAGAGAAGTCAAAAGTGCCCTCAGAGTTTCTAATGGCAAAGATGACCCTCTGCAAGGCAGCAGATCCGAATCTTTTCCAGCTCCCGTTGATTTACAGGCCTTCTCCTGCACATCAGCATTTCATATATCTTCCCAAGTGTCAGAAATATGAAAGCCATACATTACAAGCAAAGAATGGCCCAGTTCATTACTATCATTTTATTTATTTAACAAATACGGTATTTAATCAGAAGGAACTGACAGCTGCAATTGTTTATTGCAATCATACAACACGGCAATAAATAAACATTGCACATTAAGAAGAAGGTAGAAAGATCACTGGAAACATCCCGTATAAAAAATCCTTCCTCAGAATTCCTCACTAACGGACAGTATTTGTAAATCTACTGACAAAGAGCTCCAAAAAGATGGAGCAGTAAATAAAACACGTGAGAGCAGACAAGGTAGGTTTGGCTTTCAGACAAGTAAATTAATTTCTGGGTTGACTCCAGAACAGAACGGCTTCCAGTCGGCTCTGGACGAGGACAGTCACATATCACACCCTCCCTCGTAAATCAAAGCAGCCCCAGGAAGGGCTGATCTGCCTTTTAGTGATCAACAATTTTCCCTAGCATAAAATGCAAATCACCACTTCTCCAGAGCATCCATGAGATGGGCCGGGCTCCTCATCCCAACCCTCAGCAGCTCCACTTCACCCGCTCCCAGAGGAGCAGGACCATGTTACAGCCCACATCCTCCAATTTTCCTTTTCCCCTTCCCTTTGATTCTGCTCTCAGCTTTGCACGTCCTGGCTGATTCACAAAAAGCCAAGAAAACGTTATCTCCATTTCAAAACCCTCAGATTTCAGGCTCCCTCCTCCTTTCTGCCAGCAGAAAGTGGGTTTTGCTTTAAGACACCTCGGCTTTCCCAACTTCAGCGAGAGTTTTGCAAGACTTAGTGGAGCGGGAGTGTCTCAATAACTGTGACAGATGGCTGGGCCTGAGAGAAGAAATAACCATTTTCCTCCTGAAATTTGCTGCATTGCCATGGCAGGGAGATGCTTCCCTTCACTGCCTAGGACTCCCCAGGTTGAGAATAAAGTCAGCACTTTTCTTTATTTCTCTTCTCTCTGGCTCTTCCCTCTGGTTTAAAAGCACCTATCATCCAGCTTGGAATGCTCACTTTGAGGGAAGAAGCTTTAACTCTTTGTCCCTTAAGACGAGGCAGACTCAGAAGGAAAAGGAAAGCAGATCAATCGTGTCAGTGTCACCTGGGGATGGCAGGGACCCTCTGCCAGCTGGTCTGGGCAATGACATCCCCTCACCCTCACCACTGCCCAAGGACTGGAATTACTGCTGGATATTCAGGTCCTGGTCCACCAAGATGTGGATAAATGTGTGGATGTGGTTATGGGGACAAGGTGACCCTGGCAGTGCTGGGGATGGTTGGACTCGATGGTCTTGGAGGGGTTTTCCAACCCCATGGATTCTGTGATTCTGTGGGCACATCTCAATCTGAGCCTACAGATAAGGAAAATAAACAGAATTGCACTTCAAAGGGTAAAGGGACAAAGGACACAGAGATGACAGCAACCAAAAAGTGACTCCACTCCCTGTCAGGTGGAAAATGCAGCAATTCCTCTAATAGCTCCAGATATTTTAGTTTCAACTAAAAAAAATACCACACAGAAAACACCAAAGCAAAAATGTTCTATTCATTCTATTACATATAATATGCTAAATAAATGCTATTTATGTGGCTTAATTTTGAAGCTTTACTTTTTTACCTTTTTTAAAATTATTTCAAAAGAAGCTGATGGCAGTGACAAAAATATTAAAGTGTATCCAGGAAGGTTAAACCTCCAGTGTGGGCTGCTTGAAGGAGGTCAGTTGGAGCTTTAAAAGATGGTTTTAGTAGGAACTCGATGAATGAAGCTCTTCAAAAGCATTTCCAAGTGCTAATTAATGCAAGTCCTCGAGATAAACAAAGCAGAGAGGAGCAATTGTGCCTGCAACAATGTGAGGACTTCAAATGAGTGTCACATCTTTGAAGGAGGAATTTTAGTTCTTCACTTTATAAATTAATCTGTCTCCAGAAGCCTATTATTCCTCTAGCATACAACTTAAAAACAGGATGTATTTGGGAATTTCCCATTGAGGGAAACATGAAATAATGTGACAATACTTGTGTCTGGTACCGTGCCAAAAAAATCTCGTGTTTCTTTGTGAAGTTTAACTCAGAACCAGCTGATTCCTGGAGGCTCTCAAATGCCACTGTAACAACAACAACGACAACTATTCTCCAATTTCCATGACCACGGAGAAAAATTCCAATGGCAAAGCAGCCTCACAGCCCAGAAGGCAAATAAAGATAATTCAGGTTTATGGATTTGGTGCTTTTTTCCCTTAAATCTCATGATTGCAAAGGAGTCAGCTGGATGGGTTGGGGATGAGGGGAGGCTTTATCAACTTAATTAATTAAATATATCTCTTAGTTTTATTTCAAAATTTATCCAAAGATTTGCATCTGGCTACTCAGGGAACCACAGAATCCTGGATAGTTTGGGCTGGAATCACCCATTCCCACCCCTGCCATGGCAGGGACACCTTCCCCTGTCCCAGGTGCCCCCAGCCCCAATGTCCAGCCTGGCCTTGGGCACTGCCAGGGATGGGAATGCAGGAGCTCAGACAAAAACAGACACTGGAGAGAGAATAAGAAGAGCACAACTTTTATTTGCCTTGGAAATACTTTGGAAAGACAACCAATATCAGGAGGAATCATGAGGAAACATGGTAAACATCCTCCTGGAAAATGAGGAATATTGTCACGTGGTGTCCTGGAAAATAAGGAATATTGTCACGTGGTGTCCAGGCCACTGGTAGCATTGGAGAAATCTTACATGTGACAGCTGCTCTCCTTTTCCCCTTTATTTTAATTAGTCACAGCAACAAAGTCCTGGTTGCAGAAGTCCCTGGTTCTTTGGAATGTTCCACGTTTCAAGCTTTCCTCAGAACTGGTGGAATCTCCAAAAATGCCACTTTCTGTTCCCATTTTTCTGACTCGGCCTAATAATTTCCCAGGTAAAACCTCAGCACATTTTGTAGCCAGCACAAGATGGAGGATTTTTTTCCTTTTCCAGCTGTCCCGTCAATATCTCTTAGCACAATTTTATTTAAATGCTGCAGCAAGAAGACTTGTCCAGCCTATTTTTTTTCCTGCAGCATCCATCTCTGAGTGCCCTGATTTCCTGTTTCCTTTAGCTGGCTGGGATCCACCAGGAGATGACATCCCACCACTGCTGCCTCAAGCCATAAATTCATTCTCTGCCTGCTCAGAGGCACCCCAGTGTGTTTCATGCAACACAAACTTGTGACATCAATAATACTTTATAAACTCCTTCTTTATCTGAGTTTTCCGTTTTCCCGCAAATCCCTAATTAGCCATCCTCCTACCCAAGCAAATTGGGTTTTTTCAGGGAATCCCAAACTGGATTTTTTCAGGGGTAGGGACTGGTCCTCCCAGTTATCTTTGAAGAATTTGAGCTGATTTACTGGGGAAACCACTAAATTATCACTGTGCTGAGAATAATAAATCATTTTCAGCCAAAGTCTCCATTCTGGCAAACAGAAATACTTCTGTGGATGCCTAAGTGGTACAGGAACCATCTGCACCCTGGGGGCGGTGTTTGCTCCATCTCAGACAGGGTTTGGGAAATGTTTGGTAATTTCCTCACTCTGCTGTTGCACACCACACTCACCTGCAGCTGCTACACGCAGAGCTGAATTAGTGTTTATGAGTTTTTTTCTAGTTTTAAACCCTTTTCTAGATAATTTTCCACACAAACTGCAGCAGCTACCGGTCTCACTCTGAAAATTTCCGCTTCATTTTTCTTCTTTGAGGCTTCCAGGTTCCCTGTTGTCAGGTTTCACATAACCCTGTTACAGCTGTGAATATTTTCTCTGCAGAGCTGAGATGGACGTGATGGAAAGCACTCCATGGCTACTGAGGAGCTTCTTCTTGTGGAGAGGAGATCCATGGATTTCACCCTTCTCCATTGGCACAGGCTAGAAATAAATATGCTTTTAGCCACCCCATTTGTGCCTCAACCTTTCAGCACCCTTGCCACTTATCACATTTTTCAAGGTCACCCACTAACACCGTCTCCCCAGTTGCCAAATCGATGCGAGCAACATCACACTTCCCATAAAAACAGTTCTGCTTAAATTCCAACCCCATGGAAAAAAAAAAATACAAAACAACAAGAACAAACATTCCCTGCAACAGCTCAAATGTCTCGGGAAGAACCAAAGAACCCAGGGCACATTCCTTAAAAACAATGGATTTGCACCATTAGTTTTGACTGAGCACTGGGACAGGCATTCAGGACATCCTTTAGCAACTTAGTTATGTAAAATGGCCATTTTTAAACCAGGTTAGGGAGGCTATGACTAAAGTAAAGCCAAGAGTCAAGCCCTCTGATGACTCTCTGCTTAGCACTGCAAATGGAAGCTGCCAGAGAAGGCACTAAGGCTTTGGAGGGACAAGGACATTGTGATTTCATTCCAGGAAAAGTAAATTCTTACGTTGCAATTTAAATAATTTCCAACATTTTCTTTGCATAAGACTAATTCCCACCAGTGTTTGCAAAAGCCTTTTTATGGACTGCTTTGTAATAGATCCAATCAGCACAGATAAAGCCCAGATCCTTCCAGGATTCCCAAACATCTGTAATCCCAAGGAATGCCTTGATGTAGGATGGAACTCTTCCTTTTGGGATGAGACAATGGACCATTCCATGTCTGTCTTCAATTGCTGCAAGGGATTATTCAGGGATTATTTACTGTTTCCTGGCTTTATGGGAAGATGTTTTTCACCTGTGAGTAGAGCACAATTGATAGGAGGAAAATTTATTCCTACACTGGACTTTTCAAATCCCACACTGGTGTTTGCGCTACATTCCAGATGCGTGTTTGTGTGGGCTCTCTGCTCCCACCCAAAATTCCCCTCCCAAGCAAAAGGTCCCAGAACCAGGAGGAGTCTCTGCAATGATCCAGACCTAAATCAACTGTTATTTACATAAAATAAACTTTTCCTGCATGTCAGGTTGCCAAAATGGATTATTTAGCGGAGCCTTGTTGTTGCACCTCCTGGTTGTGCTGCACGCTGGTGTAAGATCCATGATGATTGCAACCCATTAGTAACTGTCACTACAGAGCTCCTGCTGCAAAGGAAGGAGACAGGGAAAAATACCTCCTCCCCAGGAAATGGAAATTGGATTCAGGAGACATATTTATTCTGGATTTTGAGCCTGGTTCCCTGTGTGATGGGTGGCAACTCGCTTACCTGGCCTGCTCCACACCTTTCCCCTTTGAGGAGGGAAATGAATCGTGTTTTCCCTGCCCTGAAAACATCATTTATATTCTCAGATGGAAATGGCCAAGGTCAGAGCTAGGGCCGTGTTCCCTTCCTGCAGGGTAATCCAGGATCGTTCACACCCGGTGACACTTGGATGTCTTCGGGCTTGGAAGGCAGGAGGACAGAAAATAAAGCCTTTAAGTAGGAGCAAGATTAACTCCCCTGGCCAGAAATGGCAGTGGGAAGGCTGGGAGCCTCAGGGATAACAGCTCCAGCAGAAATTCCAGGGGTTTTGGATCAGCTGTGGAAGAGCCCAAGCTGCTGCTCATCCTGAGCTGCCCTTACACCCACCAACATCTCCTGCTCCTCGTGGGAGCAGCTCCCGGCCCAAGGAGGAGCAACTCACACCCAGCACGGCCCATGGAATCCTGTGGATGTTTGTCCTTTGAATTGTGCTGATATTCTCACTTTGTACCCGAGTTCTGCACAGGAAAATTACATCCCTGAAAAATTCCGATCCCCTCTTACGGGCAGCAGCTGTTGGAATAACTGCTTTGCAATGTAATCCCCTTGTTCAATAATTCTTTGCCTTCCAACGCTGTAATTTACATTTTTGCCAAGGAATCAAACTGGTACTTAAGTATGAGAATAACTGAGGATCCTGCCTTTGTCTCCAGCCAACTGATATCCTAAGCCCTGCTATGACATTATATAAATATTCAAAAAATGCCTGTGAATACCATAATTTCTCCAGGTCTCACAAATGAGGAATTATCCAAGTAATGGATTATGAATGGAGTAGTAATGTATGGAAACATTACCCACCCAAAACATATTAGAGCTCCCAAAGACTCAACATGAAACAAAATGTGTTAGAGGTTTAACAAAATAAAGCTGTCCCCTGAGATTCAGCCTCACTAATTCCTATTAAAAAACTCCACAAAGGTGAAAATACTTACAGACACTGTTTATTTCTAAATATTATCAGCTGAGGAGCGCAGTCAGGAAGATGTTATTTAAAATACCTGCTTATCCAGCCACAGACTTGGCAAGTTTAAAGTGAAATCTTGAAGCTTGATAATCCAAGATTTCCAATATGATGTATTTTAGCAGGTTGTTCCTTTTCCTCACAATTATGCTCATATTTTGCCTCTAGTTGATAAATTTATAAAAATATGTAAATGTAGTTAATTTGGCTGTATTTTGAAGCCAAGTGTTTAAATAAAAACGTAAGGCTCTGACTGGCACAGGGTGCCCAGAGCAGCTGTGGCTGCCCCTGGATCCCTGGCAGTGCCCAAGGCCAGGCTGGACATCGGGGCTGGGAGCACCTGGGACAGTGGGAGGTGTCCCTGCCATGGCAGGGTGGGAATGAGTGGGATTTGGGGTCCCTTCCAACCCAAACCATTCCAGGATTCTGTGAGTAGCTCCCTGCTGAGCCCAGGGTGTTTGTTGTGCCTGCGGCTAAAATCTCAGTGGAAATTCCTGCAAAGTTTATGGAGCTGCTGGCACCACTTTGAGAAGCCATTGCTCAACCCAGCCTTGCTCTGCTGTCAGCAGACCAGACCCTTCCACCAGTTCTTACTCAAGCATCCCTCACTCGGGAGAGTGGGGCAGAAGTAAAGATTACTCATCTGAGGAGTTGCAAAACTGCTGTTGAAGGTTTCTGCCCTGGAGCCAGCCATTGTATGGGAATGACTGAGGTGGGGAGGAGACAGCCTGTCTTCTGGGAAAGAAAGTTCTAGGAATTAATTTTAAACTAATTTAAGAAGTTATTGTTTACTGACCTTTCCTTTCCTTTCCTTTCCTTTCCTTTCCTTTCCTTTCCTTTCCTTTCCTTTCCTTTCCTTTCCTTTCATTTCCTTTCCTTTCCTTTCCTTTCCTTTCTGCCTTATACCTCTTCTCCTTTTTCTCCCTTTTCCCCTATTTTTTCCTTTTTCCCTTTTCCCCCCTTTTCTCTTTTTTTCCCTTTTCTTTTTTAATTTTTTTCTCTTTTATCCTCTTTTCCTTTCCTTAAAAACTTGCAAAGCCTGGCACAACAATGGGTTTTGTTTCTTGCAGCAGATCTCTAAATTGTAGGAAATTTGCCTCTTGGCCAGGCTGTGCTGGCTCAGAGCCAGACTGGCTGTCTCCATTCTCATCTTTTCCCGTACTCTTTCCATCAGCAAAATAAAAATGTTTGGTTGGTTTGAATTTTTGTTTTAAGTGAAGCAGAGCAGAGGCTCCTATGGACAAATTCCCAATTGCAGCACTCGTGATGGGCCTCTGGCACGAACAAAAGTTGACAAAACCCATGGAAACAAACAGAAATGCTCCCATTGTCTGCAACTGGCCTTGGCTTGGGGTCTCACAGCTTAAATTTCACTAAACAGGAATGAGCTCAGGATTAGATTTTCTTTGACTTCTCTAAAATTGTTCAGTTGCAGGTTGAGGGACATTCAGTGTCAGTGGGGAGAGAGAAACAGGGCTGATGAAACTTTCATGTGAAGAAAAAGTGTCTGGATCCTTAAAAAAATACTGTGATCACATAATATGCAGAAAAAAAAAATGAATCAAATATTTCCTGGATGACTGAGGCACAGAATTTCTCTGTTCCAGCCCCAACAGGGAGCTTTGGGCAGGACCATGCTGCACATCTTCCCTGAACAGCCGGGATCAGGAGGAGAATCCCTGGGCACTGAGTGGAAGTACACAGAATATCCTCCTGCATTTAAAAACAAAAAATAAGTCCAGAGGTTTCTATTGCCTATACCAAACCACAGACATTGCTACAAAATACACTTGGCTGGGTGAATATTCACAGAAATGGGAGCCACAGCCACGGCTGAAAGCCAAGCTACAGAGGAGATGCAGCCACTGCCTTTGAGAGGCTCCCAGAGCTGGAGAGGGACTTTGGACAAGGGATGGAGGGACTGGACACAGGGAATGGCTTCCTGCTGGCACAGAAGAGGTTTGGATGGGATATTGGGCAGGAATTGTTCCTGTGGCTGCCCCTGGATCCCTGGCAGTGCCCAAGGCCAGGTTGGACACTGGGGCTGGAGCACCTGGGACAGTGGGAGGCGTCCCTGCCATGGCTGGGTGGCACTGGATGAGCTTTGAGATCCCTTTTAACCCAAACTATTCTGGGATTCTGTGATTCTGACACCCCAGGATCTCACCAGAGGGTCCCCCATGTCAGACCACCCAGATGATCCCACCCAACCTGCACCCCATGGAACACTCAGTCCCCATGAGCACCCCCAAGCAAACACCAGGGCCCCCAAACCTGTGCCAAAGTTTGTCTGAGGTTTGCAGCTTTAATGGGAACAAGGCTTGATCCTTAAATAGGTGCTATATTTATGGAGCAAGGAGTAGCCAAAATGCAGGGAAAACTCAGCCAACTGCTTTGCTATTTTTGATGACACGACAAAGTCTGATTTTCATTAAGTTTTGCACATATATATATCAGGGGTCCTCCTAGGGACTAGGGAATGAATGCACTTTGTTTGAACTCTATGGCTATTATATACTACTTTTTATTGATTTTTTTTCCCTGTAATTCTCAATATAGTTCTTGTGTGTTCATGGAAAAATATTTATTTTTAGACCCACCATTTTTCCAATATACTTGTTTTCCTCCTGTTACAAACATTGCCTGATTACCGGGAACATCTTCCCTGTTTTCTTTAAAAAACCAAAAATTTACAAAAATATAACAAGTAGGATTAACAATTTTAGTTATATTGAAAAGGCAAAATGAAAGCAAAGCTTGGGTCAGTGTGTGTTATACAGTCCCAGATCTGTATTTTTAGTTTCAATGGCGCCCTGCCCACATTTTTGGAAGGAGAATTTGCCCATGAAGTAAATACACAAAACCTTGTGAAAAGTTAAGACTTTCTGCTTCAGAATGTTTCCTCTAGAAAAACAAATTAGGAGGCCAACTTGGCCACCTGAAATGTCACTCCATTCTTCAGCAGTGGCACTAATGGGTTTATTCATCAGAGAGAGGGACGGGGAAGGGATGAGGGCCTGGCCTCTCCTGGCACAGAGAAAGGCGAAAACCTGGCACTGCCCTCAGGGTGGAGCCTGAAACCTTGGAAACCCTTCTCAACTCAACTCAACTCAACTCAACTCAACTCAATTCACCTCAACTCAACTCAACTCCATTCCCTTTCTGCAGAGTTTGATGCTGGTCCTCCAGAGCCAAGCCAGGCTTTTGCAGCTCCTCTGGCCTAGGGAGGAATTCTGTGACCACCTTGGGATTCCAGTAAATCTCCTCGCAGTCCTGCCCAGCTCCAGCCCCACTCCAGACACAGATTTCGGCCATTTGGGGAGGACAGGAGGAGCACGGAGGGAGGAGGGAGGTGGCAGCAGCCTGGGAATGCACCAGGGAGATGCAGCAGGGCTGCAAAGCTGGGGCTGGTACCAGCAAGAGTGCAGGGCCATCAGGGAGCCATCTGGGAAAAATCATTTTATTTATAACTTAAGTAATAGCACAAGCCACACAGCAAATCGATTTGCTTTTGGATTCCAGCTATTGTCTGATTGCCCAGACAAACAGCATCCAGTTTAAGTAGAGTCCACAGCAGTAATAACAAAGAAGGAACACAAATTTTAATTATGTTTCTCCAAGTCTGTATAAGTATTGGAGAACCACATAAAAATGATTTTTTTTTTACTAACTTGCAGTTGAAAATGTGTCATTAAAAGCTATGAGTCTGATTTTCTGCTCTGCTGGTCAGGATATTAACCAAAATGATAAAGTATTCGCTGTTTGAGGGGAGAAAAAGGAGAGGGAAATAAATGCTGAAGGTTCCATGCCAGAGATAGTCTGAGAATGATGCTAAAATGAGAAACTTTATCACCCTTCACTTGTTGGGGTTGTTTTGCTGCAAGAAAGTGCTGGAGTAAGAGAAGAAAGAGAGTGGAGAGAGAACCAGGCAACAAAAAGAAGTGAAAAAGGGAGGAAAAGCGGTGAGGATGTTGGAAGCACAAGGGAGAGTTTGTGTTGGGGCTGTTTGGTGGCACCTGTGGCAGCAGGGCACAGCAGGCTCTGACTCCACACCATGCCAGGGAATGGCAGGGCTCCCCTCTCCCCAGGATTCAAATTAATTTCTGCTCTCTCCGCTCACATCGTCCCTAATTCTGCAAGCCTGACTTCATACCCGCTGCAACTTACATTTATTTGTAATCTCACTGCTTACACTCCACTGAACAATAAAAGAACAATAAACTTAATAAAAAGCCCAAGTGATTGGAAATAGCTCTGGGAATGGCAGTCCAGTATGAAAGCTATAAATTTACTTGTATACTCATGACATTGTCAGCTAATTTTTATGAAAAGCCCATCACAGAACATTGCACCAAAACACTGTGATCACTCGTATGTCACCCATCATACTTCCCCTGATAACAAAACAGAAAATGCATCATAAAATGATACTTCAAACTACAAATTCATCTTGAAATGCTCACTGTATACAGTAACAATTCTTTCCTGACCTTGTCTTGCACCTGAACCTTAAATTAATCATTCTTCTTCTATAACATTAAAGAATACCCAGCGGTCCTTTTTATTGAGTTTAAAAGCTAAAACTTCAGCTAATAATATCGTTATTGTTTTGGTTAATATTTCCCTATTCAAATCCACACATTTAAGAAGTTATGGCGTGCAAAGTAAGGAATAAGAGTTTTGGAACTGCGATTGAAAAATATTTTTCTGTGCTCAGATCAGAAAGTACTGACTGATATTTAGAGGCTGCAGCAAAGCCCCCTGAAGTCAAAGGAAAACACCTATTGATTTTAAACGTTTTGGGATCAAGCCCTTAACACCTAATCCTGAAAAATGCTGAGTACATTAAAGCCACATAGGAGCTCTGGATATCAAGAATTCACAGGGCTAAATCCTATTAAATACATACTGTTATCCTGACTCAGACTAAAGTACTCAATTGGATTAATTAGGAAAGGTTTTCTAGGAGATGGCCAAGATTTTCACCTCACTCCTTCAGTGGACATGCTGTTGAGATGACAAATGGGACACAGGACAGCGTTTGCAAGCACCTCCCAAGGAGATTTTAATGGATCAGATCTCCAATGAAATAATTGAAGCCTTTCTGACACAGAATTTAGTGATTTGGGCAATTCTTGGGACATGAATGGAAGGTTCTGTGGCACCTGGAGATGGCTCTGCAGATAGGGATAGGAGACCTCTCAGCCCACCCTTGGGGCTGATGTTATTCAGTCTTTATTTCTTAATGCTTCAGCTAAAAATTATAAAAAACATAAATCCTTTTTTTCTCTCCCTTGTCCACCAGCAGGAGCTTCTGCCCTCAGTCAGGAGCTCCAGCACAGGGAGTTCAAATCCCAAATTCCCTTCTGCCCCTGGGAGTGTCATGATGGTGAAGATTAGCAGAACAGTTTCTGTGGAAATGCGAGTGGCATTCCTTTAAACAAAAGCAGAGACGTTTGATTAGAGCCCCATAAAAATCAACAGCTTCAATTGTCATCACTTCAAGAGAAGCGTGACACAGCTTTTGTTTGGAGCCTTGCAGGGGGAGCTGCAGCTACTGGGAATAACAGGGCAGGAAATGGGGATCCAGGTTGTCATCCTTCCAGAGAAACTCCTGCCCTGTCCTTGCCAAAAGAAGGAAGGACGAAGGAGCAAAGCCTCCCCCCTGTGCCTGCACTCCCCAGCTGTGCTCAGTCCGGCCCAGGCCGTCCCTCCATCCCTCCCTCCCCACCACCAGGAGCCCCCAGGTTTCATGGAGCTGTCCCAGATTCACTTTTGTATCCAATTCCATGGAAATGGGAATGGTGGACAGGCTGAAATAATAGGGAAATAACTCTTTGAGAGGGACATTTTAAGTCCCTGAAACAACAGGGACTCATAGTGAAACACAGAATTTGTGTCTGAGGAGGACTTTGGGGAACAAAATAATATGAGGAGGAAAGGGCTCCTCAGAACCCAACATTCAATATCAGATACCATCCATTGAATAGATGCTTTTTTAGGGCAAAAATCAAGTGTATAGTGCCAAAGAGGTCCCAGAATCTCATCCTTGCTGGCAAGGCTCAGAGCAGGCCTACACAATTCTCAGAGGAGCTCCGTCTGTGCCTTCTGATTGTAAAAATTCTGTGGGGTCAGCCCCTGCAGGAGACACCTGGAGGTTAAGGCACTTTCCTGCTCAGCAATCCTGGCATGGACCTTCCTTTGCCAGGGCCAAAAACCATCCCTGGAGATGGCAACTTTCCCCTGCCTGCAGAGAAACTCACTGAAGGGCCTGGGCTCAGTGTCTCACCCTGCTGAGACTGCAGTGACACAAGATCAGCTTTGGGGAAATCCTGTCACTTAAACATCATAAAATGCAATAGTTTGGGCTGGAAAGGACCTTAAAGATCATTCCTGCCATGGCAGGGACACCCTGCACTGTCCCAGGTGCCAATGTCCAGCCTGGCCTTGGGCACTGCCAGGGATCCAGGGGCAGCCACAGCTGCTCTGGGCACCTGTGCCAGGGCTGCCCACCCTGCCAGGGAACAAATTCCTTCCCAAAATCCCATCTAAATCCACCCATTTTCAATTTAAAGCCATTCCCTGTGTCCTGTCCCTCCATCCTTGTCCCCAGTCCCTCTGCAGCTCTCCTGGAGCCCCTTCAGGCCCTGCAAAGGGTTCTGAGCTCTCCCTGGAGCTGCTCCTGTCCAGGTGAGCACCCCCAGGTGTCCCAGGCTGTTTAAATGAGTGGCATAAAACTCCTGGAGGTCAGGGATGCCTTTCCATTGGCCTCTGGAGCATCACTTTGGGGGGGCAGTGGCTCCAGGGAAAGTCTGGATTAAAAATACAAAGCAACAGCACCCAAAGTGAGAGGAGGGTGTTAAGAATTTAGCTGACTAGAGACTAGAAAAGTACAAGGCCGTGGCTAATTCTAAGTCCTGCACCTGCAAGATAGCGTGTCCTTGGGCCTAGCTGGGTATGATAACAAGCAGACAGAGAGACGTGGGAAATAGGGAATGTAGGCCCAAAAGAATGAGGAAGAGTTGATGGGATAGTTTAACCAATAGATTGCTTGGCTTACAGAATATTCATAAGCTTATTATTTGCTGTTTAAGTGTCTGATGCTCTCTTCAATAAATAGAACTTGCTGATGACTCAAATTGAGCCCCGAGTTTCCCTGCACCCGACAAATAGCTAATCCCCGACAAAGGCCTCATTCTGCAACAGGAGGGTTCAGAATCTGACTCTGATTAATAAGCACCATTTTATGGATCAGGAAATATCACACCTGACAGAGCTGCCAAAGACAAGTCAATTGTGTAAGAGCAGGTTCTATTGTGCTGGTAGCACAGGAAAAAAACCCAATGTTTGACAAAGAAAAGAAACTTAACATGGTATTGAGGATGTTTATTTCTTTTATCATATTATCTATGAATCTTTTATAAGTTTTCAGTGAACTATATTAATTAAAAATTAGTTCTGGGAATATTTTGCTTGTAGCCTAATAAGCTATTACGTCAATACAGATTTTCATGGACTATTTTAAATTTGAAATAAAGGGGTCTCCTGAGTATGCGCAATGGAGCAAAAATGTAACAAAATAAAAAAAGTAGAATGTTCCACACTTCTTTCCTTGTGCGAGCTGAGGATCAGGTCTGGGTTTTTCAAAGTTACTTTTATGTGCTTTATCCTAAAATTTTAATTATTATTGAAAGTTTTATGGACTTACCATGAACTTGATTATTTATTGTTTTTATTATTAAGTTTTTCACTTTATTGGGATCCATCCCAAGGCTGCCACACAAGACAAGGCTTTTCCAGTCTTCCCTCCCAGTACAAACCAGCACCTTTCCAGGAAATGCTGCTGATTGTGGGTCATGGTTTGGGTCTGGAGGCAGGGATGAGGCGAATTCACCCCAGAGTTCTGCAGCTCCCACCAGAATGGAGGCAGGGATGGGATAATTTCAACCCAAAGTTCTGCTGCTCCCACCAGGGTGGCAGCTCCTCCACAGAAGAAAAAAAAACAGGAAAAACTCAAATTCGGGGCTGTTGATGGGCAGAATGGATTTTCTGGGACTCCCAGCATTGAGTGTAATTCCCATTTTGGGAGACCCACAGAAGCAGAACCAGATCATAAAATGCAAGGCCAGAATAAAACTCTCATTTTAAATAATTCCAGAAAGAATGATCAAAAAATGTTGTGTCAATGACAGCTGACAGTTGTCAGTTTTATATAAATTGGATCTTCCTTCAACTTTTTGCAATTACAATTACATGGGAGCTTTAAAAAAAAACCATAAAACAATTTTTTTGTGGTTTCTTCTCATTTTCAGCAGACTGCCTTTATGTGTTTTCCAACACCTGGACAGACCTTGGAGGCATCAAGGAGATGAGCTCCCAGCAGGAATGGAGTGGGACAATTCAGGGGTAAATACCCACCTTGGAGGGCTCATGCTGAAGGAACTCTGAATGAAGCAATGTTTTACAGCAATGTAGCAGATCCTATCCCACTGCAGCACTAAAGCCTGAATTTTTGGCGCTTTTCAGTTATAAAATTTATTTTGTAACACCGTATTTTATTAATTTAATTCATTTTTTAATATGAAAAAAATAAATAAAGATTTTTTTGTGAAATCTCCCATTTCCTAAAGCCCCTCCATATATAAACTCCACTATCAGGGTTTAAGACAAGCCCCACACCTACTTGTGAATTTAAAATCATCATAAGGAATTTTGCTGACGAATAAGTGACAAATAAAGAAACACAAATGAAGTTTCTTGAGGTACCAGTCCCTAAACAACACTTGAAAGTCACAGGTGAGCTTTAGTCTTGTGGCCAAATAGTGCAACCACAAGAGAGATTTTGGAATACAGAGTCTTCTGGAAAATTATTCCTAATTTGATAAATGTGGCAAAATTAACATATTTTGAGGGCCAAAAATATGACCCCTCCTGGCTGTTTGCTGCCTGATTTTTCAATTTCATTGTGAGGGCATTTTGTTGATTTTGCTGCTTTTTTTTTCATGCAGCAACCTCCTGAAAACACCAAGCAGCAACATCATAGGAAAAACTCTTATCCATCATTCCAAAGGGAACCAAGGGTGTGGGAATGTTCCTTTCAGCCTTGTCCATGGGCAGACACACTGAAAACCCCAAATTCCATGGTCATGGTTGGAGTCATCACCAATAAATGCAACCACTGTCCAAACTAGAAACTCCATCAGTTAATACTGAATTTGGAAAAGGAGTTGAAAAGCTGCAATAATGAGAAATTTCTTTTCCCATGGAGGACATTGTGCAGATTTTGGATCAGCTTTTGGATCAGCCCAGACTCCAGCACACCAAAGCCTCCCAAAGCCAAGCCCTGGGGCCCCACTCCGGTGCTGTTCATGGAGACCGGTGTAATTAATTGTAATTATTTAGCCTCCCAATAAGCAGCGCGGTGCCGGTTGATTTAAGCAGGTTCAGGAACCAAAGCAAACAGCAGTTAATTGATTTGCTCGGGTTCACATCAGAGGGATCTGACACAGAGTGGGATGAGAAGCACGGCCCCTGATTCCCACTTCCCTGCTTTATCCCCAGGCTCCAGCTACTTCCACGGCTGGAGTTCATGTTTTTAAAAAGCCAGGGAAAATCAACATCACCCATCTTTGTGTTGTTTAGTTTGCAGGTTGAAACGTGCTCCTCATATTCATATTAATGAGCTGCTTCTCATGAGGCAACCCATTAAATTTAATAGGAGAGCAACAAAAACCTCCCATGAAATGAAATAGTTGCAGTTGTGTTTACATTTCCTTGAACGCTGCACTTTGCATTCCCGTGCTAAGAGTGAACTTGGCTTTTATTTTTTTAATGATAAACAGGTTTTAATGACTGTCTTTAGCCTTTCCTTTTCTACCACTTTCCTCTTCTCTCCTGGTGGGATAACAGGATCCCACCCTTCACTGGGCACTGGGCACACAATGTCCTCCATGGGAAAAGTAATTTCTCATTATTGTAGCTTTTCAACACTTTTTCCAAATTCATTATTAATTGATGGAGTTTCTAGTTTGGACAGTGATGAACAAAGAGTCCATTTAAAACACTTTTATCAGTGGTTTTGAGGTTGACCAGTGCACCATAACCTTCCCTCTTCTAAAAGAACTCCAGTGTTGTTTCAAAACATATTATGAAGCCCAAACTCTGGCAGAAAGAGGATTTCCTCCTGGCTTGGTTCTGCAAAAACACCATTTTTGTCAGCAAGATTTCATTATTATTAAATTATTAGTATGCTTTTTAAATCTCAAACAAGATCCCCCCTAGCCAGATGGCCTTTGCAAGCAAAATCCAGCACTATGCAGGGAGCACGTGGGCTCCAAAGGAAATCCTCAGGTGACCTAAAAGGCAGCAAAACTTTTCCCAGGCTCCTTATAGCACCTTAAATCAGGGCAATATTAAGTTTGGAAATCCTGGAGCAGGAGACCCATTTGAATTGGCCCCTGACCTACAGAATCCCATATTTTAGGATAGCACCTGAATATACATCTAACAGCAAATGTAGCTGCTGCTGCTGTGGTGTGCCATATTGTGCCATAAAATATTTGTGCCATAAAATTGGTTCCTTTGTCTCCTCTCATGGAAGCCCCTCTGGAGCCAGGCTGGGACACCTGGGGGGGCTCACCTGGGCAGGAGCAGCTCCAGGCAGAGCTCAGAGCCCCTGGCAGGGCCTGAAGGGGCTCCAGGAGAGCTGCAGAGGGACTGGGGACAGGGATGGAGAGACAGGACAAGGGGCAATGACCTTAAGCTGAAGAAGAGTAGGTTTAAATTGGACATTATGAAGGAATCCTGTCTTCACTTCTTGTCTTAATAACATTTTAACATAAATACAATGTGAACTGTGAGGGGAGTAAAATCCTGCAGTAACCTAAAATTAAAATAAATTGAAGTGAAAATGTTTATCTTTTCTTTCTTTCTTTCTTTCTTTCTTTCTTTCTTTCTTTCTTTCTTTCTTTCTTTCTTTTTCTTTCTTTCTTTCTTTCTTTCTTTCTTTCTTTCTTTCTTTCTCTTTCTTTCTTTCTTTCTTTCCTTTTCTTTTCTTTTCTTTTCTTTTCTTTTCTTTTCTTTTCTTTTCTTTTCTTTTCTTTTCTTCTCTTTTCTTTTCTTTTCTTTTCTTTTCTTTTCTTCTCTTTTCTTTTCTTTCTCTTTAGCCCCCTCTATTTAGCGTCTCTGTGATACGAATCTGGCAGTGGGAATTGCTCTCAGTCCCAGATGGCAGGGATGGATGGGATATTGGGAATTAGGAATTGTTCCCTGGGGGTTGGGGATGAGCTTGGATGGAATTCCCAGCTACTTTATTCCTGGCAGTGCCCAGGGCCAGGCTGGACATTGGGGCTGGGAGCACCTGGGACAGTGGGAGGTGTCCCTGCCATGGCAGGGGATGGGACTGGGTGGGATTTGGGGTCCTTTCCAACCCAAACCACCCCATGATTCTCTGATCCCCAGTTCTCAGGTGTCCTACAAGCCCATTCCTGTTGGTGATGATGCTCCCATCTCCTGGCCCTCCCAGATGAGCCCAGGGCAGTGCCCAGGGGTGAATCCCTGCTGGATGAACCTCTGCAGAGGAGGAGCACCACAGTGTGCAACAACCTGACACAAACAGCCCGGCACTTCAGGGTGCATAACCAGGGTGAAGTGCAGCTGAAGTCATGTGGCTTTCCTCCAAAAGCTAAAAACGAAAATAAATGTTTGAGCAGGAAAAATGCAATACCCAGGAAGCTGCTGTGTTGCTCTCTCTTAATTTTCCTGTAGCCATTAGAGAGACATTGTTTCACAGCTGTTTTATTTTACCTGCCGCAGGATCATGCCTCTCCCAGCCTTTATAATTTTGATTTCTCAGACCAGTCTCCTCTTAATCTTTTGGTTCAGCAGGGCTGGAGCCCACAGTCCTGCCACAGTGTCCTCTCCATCCAGCTGTGCACACCAGAGCACCTGGCAAGCAAAATAACAAAGGCTCTTCTTTGTTTACACATTTGCATCTCTTTGCTCCTTGTGTTTCTTTGTCATATGATTATTTTTTTTTTAATAAGGTGTTCAGGGCTAGGCTGGATGGGGCTTGGAGCAAGCTGGGACAGTGGAAGGTGTTCCTGTCCATGGCAGGGGGTGGGACAGGATAGAATTTAAGGTCCTTTCCAATCCAACCCAGTCTGTGGTTGTATGGTAAAAATATCTAATTCATAGAAATGATGTAAATCAGAATTTAGGAAAATAAATGCTCCTTCCTAAACATGGAGGAGCTGTTGGATATCCAAGAGCCATCAATATCCTGGGAAGTCCCCCTGGAGCAGCTGCTGGAGCTCCCTGGCTTTGGCAAGGCACTATGAATGTTCATGGCTGTGGATCATGGTTCTGAAGGAGCCAAGAGGGGAAAAACAGGAGGGAGGCCAGAACTGGGAAGGGCAGGATCTGCTGGAGCCCTGGGATGCTCCTCATCCTACACCACCTCCATGTTCAGGTCTCCCAATGCTGCAAGCCTAAACCCCACAAGAAAAGCTGGAAAGAACTAAGAGAAGAGGATAGCAGCTTGCTCCTTCAAAACCAGAGAAAGAATCACAGCCTCAAAGAGCTGCAGCATATTTCTTACAAACATTTGAGCTCTGCTTACATCAAATGTCCTCGTGTTCGGAACAGGTGGCTCACCAACCCTTTTCCTCTGTAATTTCATTATGAAAGCCGCCTTGTTTATCTCTCAGACTCATCTGAAAATTACAAAAAAAGAAAACAAAATGTGTTGGAAAAGTGTTTATTGGGAGTTGCAGTCTTGGAGGATATTCTCCAAGGGAAAGGAATGTTTAATTAAACACACAAGGCAGCGCTCGCCCAATGGAAGGCGCCTCTGAAGTGCTGGTGGCTGTTTGCTGGCACACATTGCTCCCAGGATTCCTCAGGGAGTGTTTATTTTGGATAACTCAGGCTTCCACAGGCACACCAAGAGGTGAGGTAACAGTTAAAGCACCACCATGATACAGCTTCGATTTGGGTGACATCTCTCAGTTTCTCATCCAAGACAGGAATAAATAAAATCAAACTGCACAGGAACGCTTCCTCTGCATCCCCAGCATCACTGTTGATGCTGATCACGTGGAAAACTCAGCATTTTACTTTCTTTATTTTCCCAGAGTTCTCAGTGGATGCGCAACCAGAAACAAGGAGAGAAGTGCTGAATGCTGAAGAAGGGAATTAGCCAATTTGTTAATGACAACTTATTTGGGTGCAGCCCCATTCCCTTCGGAACGGGCGCTCTTTATTCAACCTTTCAATGTCAGTTATCATTTTTAAAGCAGCTTGACCTGGAAGCACACAGTTAAAATTGTGGTGACTGTTAATGACAGTTTTATTGGACACTATGCTTATAGTTCACATTTTGAGGTCTGTATGTAATTGATCTTTCTCCCCTACATGAGAAACACTGCAATGAGTTGGTTGCAGCACCACATTATAGATATAGAGAAATAATAATGATGTCACCTTGAGATTCAAAGATCGTGGAATAGTAATAGTCTCCTAGCTCATTCTCCCAACTGTGATGACCTCTCCGGTACTAAATCTTAACAGTCTCAGCATTATTTTTGAATTATTCATGCTAGCCTTTTCCCTCACTACAAAATCAAGGAAAATGAATGCATCATGCTCTGTCAGCTCCACAGGTATTTTGGTAAAAGTATAAAATGTTATTTGGTTTCAAAAAAATCCGTGCAGCAATACAGGTCACTTGCTAGGCTGAGCAAAAACAAAAATTCATATGCAGAAGAGATGGGACACATCCATTCTAGGGCTGGATGAGGCATTTTGAATCCTTGGAAGTTGGGTTTTGATTAATTACAGCTCCTCCTGCAGAAATAAAACGGGAATTAAAGAAGCATCAACACACACAAAGCATTTTTCACCAACTCGGACGGGGTTGCCATCATTCCAGGGACTGAGCAGGGTGTCAGGACACGAGGAGCTATGGGCTGGGGACAGAGAGACACTTTTTAATGTCATATTTAGAGGTGGAACCGGCGGTGATGCTCAGGAAAAAGGGCAGCCATTCATTCCCTGCCCATCCCAGCCAGAACAGCGGTGGCTCCTAAAGGCAGCAGGTTGATAACTCTTCTAGACCATCAAAGCTGGATAATAAGAGAGCGCTACAGTTTTATTCCAGTGATGGATCTCATAAAAAGTGCACATGGGAATAAAATAAAATGCATGTAAATGTAAACTCGAGCAGATATCCTGATTCATCTGTAGCTGGTGACCTTTAAGTTCATTATGAAAAACAAATGTCAAGCTTTCAAAAGACAGGAGTATCCCTGGCTTTGCTGGGGATTTTGTATGCTATGGCACAGACTGTATTAATTTAGTCTGGCATCAATAACCTTGAAATCAGGATTTTGCACTAAAAATCTAGTTTTATGTTTATTCAGAAAGCAAAGATAAAAGGCGACTTTATTTTAAGGGACCCTCCTGTGGCTACAGGGCAAACGTAATGTAACACTCTGGATTTCCACTACCTTGCTATTCAATGCCAGCTCCCATGGCAACAGATTTTATAGGAATACAAGGAGTGTGATGAAGATCTCCCTTGATTTTGCACCGAGTTTAATTATGGAAAAGTCTCCAGCCTGCAGAGTTCTTTGGCATCCGTGACACGACAAATGCTCCTGGAAAGCCTCGGTCAGAACCAGCCACAGGTCCCCTGGAGAAGGAAAAGAACCTCAATCATCCACTGTGGAAAACAGAGAGAGGCTGGATGTTGATACTGACACCAAAAATTTCAACAGATTAACAGGGGAATATCACGTAATTGCTGAAGAAACAACATCTGATCAATTAATTACTTCTCTAACTTGAACAAGAAGTGCTTTTATGCTTCCATTCTCCCTTCAATTAGTTCATAAGCTGGAAGACAGTCAGTCTGATGAGACTAAAGAATTTAAATGTATTTTTTCTCAATTTTTGCCTTTTTTTTTGGTTGTAGTTATGCTAACAGAGCTACCTGCTGTCTCTCTCTCTATCCTCTTTGCCCCTGCTAATAAGGGACACTCACTGTGATGAATCTCCTGCCATATTTTTAAAGGAACAAAACCCTACTCACATCTCAGAAAGAAACAACAAAAGCATCTACAAAAACACTGTTTTTAGTGTAATTGAGCACCATCAGGACCTTATTGCAGTTATGGCGCTTTGACAGGCCCAGACAAGTGTCCCAGCAGGGACAAAAAGCCATTACAGCCCAACAGGTACTCACAGTTAAATATTGGGACAGCAAGAAGTTGAAGAAAATTGGGATGTACAACTTCCTTCCATCCAGAAACCTTGTCACCACAAACTACATCAATTACAAATAAAAATAACCCAGATTTTCTCTTCAGGTCTCCTGTGGAGCCAGGCTGGGAGAGCTGGGGGTGCTCACCTGGAGAGGAGAAGGATCCAGGGAGAGCTCAGAGTCATTTCCAGAGGATCCCAGAGACTGGGGACAAGGGATGGACGGACAGGACCCAGGGAATGGCTCCCACTGCCAGAGGGCAGGGATGGATGGGATATTGGGAATTGGGAATTGTTCCCTGCAGGGATGAATGGGAGATTGGGAATTGGGAATTGTTCCCTGGCAGGGCTGGATGGGAGATTGGGAATTGTTCCCTGGCAGGGCTGGATGGGATATTGGGAATTGGGAATTGTTCCCTGCAGGGATGGATGGGAGATTGGGAATTGGGAATTGTTCCCTGGCAGGGTGGGCAGCCCTGGCACAGGTGCCCAGAGCAGCTGTGGCTGCCCCTGCATCCCTGGCTGTGCCCAAGGCCAGGCTGGACATTGGGGCAGGGTATCCCTGCCATGGCAAGGGGTAGAACTAGATCAGCTTTAAGGTCCTTTTCAACTCTAACCATTCTAGGATTCTACAAAAATCAAAGAGACCTTTGCGCTGATTTCAGTGAGAAAAGATTCATCCCTCCCACCCAATTTAACTATTTTTGCATTTATTTTCTACCAAAAAATCTGGACTTTTGATCACTTTCTAGCCATATTTCTGCCTTTCACTCTGCACAAAACAGCTCCGTATTTAAGCATTATACCAAGAATTCCTGTATTTCAAACTCTGTGAGCCCATGTGGTGCTCGGCTGAGGATGGACAGCGGGCTGCAGACAAGGCCACAAGCCCTGAGCTGTGTTGTCACTGTCACAGCTCTTTGAAGCACAGGCAGGCACTATCAGCTGATGCTGTGCAGGGTCTCCCAGCCACAATGGTGGAGTCATTCCACCAGAGCGTTGGATTTTCCTTTCCTGATGGCTCCTGCACATGAAAGAGACCCTTATCTGCCTGTGGAGCAAGCAGGGGGCTCAGGGCTCATGGCACTTCTCCCCTCTGACTCCGCTCCTGCCACAGCCAGAGTGGATGGCCCCAGCCATCAAAGCAGAGCCACTCTCTGAGTGGTGACAAACGACCCTGAACTCGGAAAAATGCAGCCTGATCTATCTGGGGGGAAATAACCTTAAACAAAGGTGCTCGGCGGTGGGAGGAAATCTGGCCAGGAGCAAGAGCGGAAACAGGAACGCGGGAGCGATACCAGCGGATTAAATATGAATAACTGAGAGCTCTCAGAATCGTCTGCGGGCTCCTGATGGCACATGTGGCACTTGGAGGAGAGGACAGGGCAGGAGGTGTCACTTGTCACCGGCCAGGGCACTGCACACAAGCCTTGACACTTCCTCCTGCCTCACCTCCCCACTCCCAGCAGGATCCTGTGGCTCCAAAGGCACAGAAATGCAAAATGCAGCTCCTCAGTCCTGGCCATTAATCTAAAAAGCTGCATCGCAGCGACTTAAAGCAGCTCTTTTCAAATTCCCTTCCCTTTAATTCCATAAGTACCCAGCTATTTTAGGCTCTTGATATAAAACCCACCAAATATTTGTGGGTAATTCTTCTACTTCTGCTTAGCCTTGTAAACCCAGAGGAATACAGAGCAGCAGACCTAGATCCCAGTTTTAACTTTACTTTCTATTTTAACACCAAATTTCCATGGAATTGCTACAAAAAAAGGCAGGGAAGCATCTTTGTGGACAGTAATTCTGTTGGATAAATCTCCCTTTGATCTTCCTTAAGTTTGTCTTTCCCAAGGTGTGATTGCTTTTACTGTTCTTTATTTCAGGGGTGCAGACATTTCTATATAGGCCTAAAAAAATTTGCAATTACTCATTTCCAATTAAAAGGGATCATAGGGAAATGCATTTAGGGAGGTTGATCAAGTCCTTTTCTCTTTGGAAAATAAAAGAAGGGGGGGAAAAAGGGTGAATTCTTGGTCATTGCACATCCTCCAGCCTCTCTCAAACTGTAATATTTTGTATTTTTCTGAAAATTCTCACTGCATTTTGCTTCCATGCTGTGTTTGTGCTCACTGCTTTTCAAATTTCCTCGCCAAATATGCCTTCAAAATTAAATACATGTTTTCAGAACAGTCCATTAAAATTACTGAACATTTTCAAGAAAAATTCTTATTTCTCCATGCCTGCACTTGTAAAGAGATCAGAGCCTGGTATATTTTAATTTTTTTTTTTTTTGTGATGCAAAATATATAGATATATTATGTTATATGAGGCACAGTGATGATTTTATTCCAACATAAATGTCATTCTCACATAGTAATTTCATTTGGACTAGCAGGAGTGACTTTTTTTGAGGTGTTTGCACCTAATATTAATGTTAAAGTTTAAACTATTTCATGGAAGGATAACGACAGCCAATTAACAGGCAGGGCCGGATTTACTGGTTTCCATTGGAAATACCAGCTCCCTCCTACTCTGGGCAAATTTTAGAGCAAAATCATTATTTTTCTTTAAAAACATCTAGGAATACACACGTGGAAGTGAAGAAACATGCCCGTTTCCCCTTCACTGTTTACCTCCAGGCCTTGCCAGGGAAATGCCACTCGGGCTCTGAGGTCAGCCTGGGTTTGAGCAGCGCTCCGCATTTCTGAACTCCTTCCCAAATCTCAGCAAAGGCAAAGGGAGCAAAACAAATGGCAGATGTGGGAATTGGGGAAAGGAAACGGTCATTTTTCCAGCGTGGGTCATGGAGAAGAGATTAGTGCGTGCAGGATGGCTGAAACATGCTGGCACAGGCAGAGAGCTGGCCTTGGCCCAGGACAAACAGAGCCAGGAGTACTGGGAGCTGCGTGCGCGTGGCTGGGAGACATGTGCCATGGAGTGCCCCACGTGCCATGGAGTGCCCCACGTGCCATGGAAGGCTCCCCACGTGCCATGGAGTGCCCCACGTGCCATGGAGTGCCTCATGTGCCATGGAGTGCCCCACGTGCCATGGAGTGCCCCCCACATGCCATGGAGTGCCCCACGTGCCATGGAGTGCCCCACATGCCATGGAGTGCCCCCCACATGCCATGGAGTGACCCACGTGCCATGGAGTGCCCCACGTGCCATGGAGTGTCCCACATGCCATGGAGTGCCCCACGTGCCATGGAGTGCCCCATGTGCCATGGAGTGCCCCACGTGCCATGGAGTGCCCCACGTGCCATGGAGTGCCCCCCACATGCCATCGAGTGTCCCATGTGCCATGGAAGGCTCCCCACGTGCCATGGAGTGTCCCATGTGCCATGGAGTGCTCACGTGCCATGGAGTGTCCCCCACGTGCCATGGAGTGCCCCATGTGCCATGGAGTGCCCCCCCCATGCCATGGAGTGTCCCAAGTGCCATGGAGTGCCCCACGTGCCATGGAGTGCCCCCCACATGCCATCGAGTGTCCCATGTGCCATGGAGTGCCCCATGTGCCATGGAGTGCCCCCCACATGCCATGGAGTGCCCCACGTGCCATGGAGTGCCCCCCACGTGCCATGGAGTGCCCCCCACATGCCATCGAGTGTCCCATGTGCCATGGAAGGCTCCCCACGTGCCATGGAGTGTCCCATGTGCCATGGAGTGCTCACGTGCCATGGAGTGTCCCCCACGTGCCATGGAGTGCCCCATGTGCCATGGAGTGCCCCCCCCATGCCATGGAGTGTCCCAAGTGCCATGGAGTGCCCCACATGCCATGGAGTGTCCCAAGTGCCATGGAGTGCCCCTTGTGCCATGGAGTGCCCCACGTGCCATGGAGTGCCCCCTGTGCCATGGAGTGCCCCCCACATGCCATGGAGTGCCCCACGTGCCATGGAGTGCCCCCCACGTGCCATGGAGTGCCCCACGTGCCATGGAGTGCCCTCCACATGCCATGGAGTGCCCCATGTGCCATGGAGTGCCCCACGTGCCATGGAGTGCCCCCCACATGCCATCGAGTGTCCCATGTGCCATGGAGTGCCCCATGTGCCATGGAGTGCCCCCCACATGCCATGGAGTGCCCCACGTGCCATGGAGTGCCCCCCACATGCCATGGAGTGCCCCCCACGTGCCATGGAGTGCCCCACGTGCCATGGAGTGCCCCATGTGCCATGGAGTGCCCCACGTGCCATGGAGTGCCCCCCACGTGCCATGGAGTGCCCCCCACATGCCATGGAGTGCCCCACGTGCCATGGAGTGCCCCCCACATGCCATGGAGTGCCCCTCGTGCCATGGAGTGTCCCACGTGCCATGGAGTGTCCCTCGTGCCATGGAGTGTCCCACGTGCCATGGAGTGCCCCTCGTGCCATGGAGTGCCCCCCACATGCCATGGAGTGCCCCACGTGCCATGGAGTGCCCCATGTGCCATGGAGTGCCCCACATGCCATGGAGTGCCCCCCACATGCCATCGAGTGTCCCATGTGCCATGGAAGGCTCCCCACGTGCCATGGAGTGCCCCACGTGCCATGGAGTGTCCCAAGTGCCATGGAGTGCCCCTCGTGCCATGGAGTGCCCCTTGTGCCATGGAGTGTCCCAAGTGCCATGGAGTGCCCCTCGTGCCATGGAGTGCCCTTGGTTCCCCACGTGCCATTGAGCGCTCTTGGCTCACCTCCCCCAGCTCCCAGCCCTGCTGGGGGGGTTCCAGCACAGGCTGGGATAAGCAGCTCCCCTTGGCATGGGGGAATGTGGGCAAAGCTGATTGATCCTGGCTGGAAATGGATCCTGCTCAAGCTTCGTGTTGGGATTGCAGTTGGCCCTTCCTCTTGGTAATGGCAGGAAACCTGGCTTGGGAGAGCCAGGACACTCTGGAAAGCCTCAGGAGAACCACAGAGGGTGGGTAGTCCTGGCACAGGTGCCCAGAGCAGCTGTGGCTGCCCCTGGATCCCTGGCAGTGCCCAAGGCCAGGCTGGACACTGGGGCTGGGAGCACCTGGGACAGTGGGAGGTGTCCCTGCCATGGCAGGGGTGGCCCTGGCTGAGCTTTAAGGTCCCTCCCAACCCAAATCATTCCATGATTCTATGGATTCTGAGTAAATCCCTGATTTCATTTCCATGTGTTAGTGACACAGTGGCAGGAGATGCCAGTCCAGGTCACCCTAAATCCAGGGGACAAAAATTTACCTCAGTAACTCCAGTCCAAGCAGGAATAATAATTCCTTCCCACCACCTTCTTAGGTTTGTGCAATATTTTAGCCACATTCCCACCGAGGGCAGGCACAGCCAGGGTAACTCTGGAAAAGGGAAAACACAGCTCTGGAGACAGGAAAAGTGGACCCAGAGACCACCCAGCCGCGGCAGGACGAATGAGATGTCTTCCGTGGTATCCCACAGCTCAGGGTGTTATTCTTGAGCAGTGCACAATCAATTATGTCTGTATGGAATGACTCCACTCCCTTTTTTTGGGTCTCCGGGAAATCTTTGTTCAAATTGAAGATGGTTTTCTAACAGGCTCCACTCTTTACCCAATTTTCCAGCTGAGTTGACTGAGGCCCAGGCAGGTCAAAAGGCTTACCCAAGGTCAGGGAGGGAATCAATGAGTTGGGTCAGATTAGATCTCAGCCTGTTCCTCGCTTTTCATCCTCTGCTGTTCCTGCTGGACCACTGTTAGAACCAGGTTAACAAAATGTCATGGATATGCTTTAAAAATATATATTTTTAAACTTGTTATTCCAATAAGAATTAAGTTCTTTAGACAGCATGCTGTATAAAATTAGGTTTCAAGAGGTGAGGCCTTTGCTGCAAGGAATTCAATATCCAGCACAATGTAAAATATCCAGCAGGAGAAAGACTTTTACTACTATATAAAAATAATAAAAATGCAGAAAAGTCAAATTCACAGATCAAATGCTGAAGTGCTCACTCGGGTCAAGTTCTGCCTGGCTTTAATTGTATTTTGCCTTGGGAAAAGGCTTCAGATCTGGCCATAAATTAGTATGCTGATCCCATGGCATGAATGGTGTTTTATTTACTTATTCCCTGGAATATGCTGCAGAATTCAAGTAGCAGTTAAGCTAAAAAGAGTCACTCATCCGAATCTGAAGGAACTGTGGTGTTTGTGAGAATAATCTTGGGCTGCCTCTTCCAACCACCCGCTGGGTAATTTGGCATGAATTGCCTAAAATGGCCCATTTCCCCCCAAGAGATGTTTGTGTTTCCTGAACTTAGGCACCAAAAGCTCTGGATTTTCAGGAAAAATGTCTTCCCTGGGAGAGCTGAGCCTTCCTCATCCCTGGGGATTTCCACACCCACTGAGGGAAAGCTCCGAGCAGTCTGGAGCTGGTGAAGGGGATGGCCTGGAGACCTCCTCCAACCCAGCCAGGACTATTTTCCAGTCCTGCAGCATCACTGGATACTGTCCTCCTCAGGATTAATTTTTAAAGACCACTTCAGGGGCAGTTTTCCCCCCCAGCTGTCCCTCTGTGCTTCGCCAGCTCCCCTGATAGATGTGGCATGGAGAGAGAGGAATATAAGTTTATTTCCCAGCTATTACTCCATAAATAAAACAAACAAAACATTCATCAAACTGTTGTTTTTTCCTTCATTCACTTTCATCCCACCAAACCACAAAAGAATTGTTCTGGGCATTTTGTTTTCAGACAATGGGGAAAGGTTTTGCTTTGGAAAGTCCAGTCAGGAATTTTCTTTTCCCGATTTTCGGGTCCGTCACAGGCGCGCTCGGAACTCTTGGCAAAGTTCAGCACTGAGGAAACTGCATCTCATCACTTCTCATCTGCAGATCAAAGCAATTCACTGGCAACATGAAAAGCCTGTATTTAAAACCTGACAGGATACCCTTAGAAAAAAAAAAAATTAAGAGAACAAGCTCAGAAATTCTGGGAAGAATGCATTCGGAGTTTCAAGCAAAATAAAACAACATCTGAAAATCAGTATTAAAAATATCCTCGGACGCAAGAGAAACATTTGTATTTGCCCAGTGCTGAAACAATAAACGAATGAAAACGATCTCTGCTCCGTGTTCCAGAGCAGGATAAAAACTGTTCAACCATTAAACAGGGTTCAACTCCGCTGGCTTTCCTCCTGTGCTTCCATAAAGGCCAGGAAAAGCTAAACCGGGCAGGAGATGACAGAAATTTGCAGGAAGCATCCTGAGACCGGAGAAATTTGGGAAGTTTTAAACAAGAAGTGCAAATTCAGGAGCAAAGCACTCATTCACCTGCTCCTCCTGCCTGCTGGTGCCTTTCAGCACTTTCAGAAATAGAAATGTTTCCTCTCTTTTGACTGGCACAGCTCCCCTCTTCCTCCTCGGGCTGACTCTGGAGCTGCTTTGCCTCCACCTCGTTTTTGTCAGACCTGGGAGCACACGGAGGTGTAACAGCTGCCTGACCTTTCCCAGGTGCGCATCTCCACCTTCCCCACCCTGGGACCTCCTTATGCTTAAAATCTGCTCCAGCTTCACTTGAACTATTTCATGCGAAGGTGCTTAATGTCACAAACAATTTTTTTATTCCTCCCATTGCAGGTCAGTCGGCATTTTAATGTTTATTATTAAACGGCCTTTGAAAGCCGAGCATGGAACAGATTTGCCTCCACCGATGGACACAGGGGAGCATCCCAGGCCAGCTGTGCACCTGCCACCTGGGCTTGCTGGACTGCGGCCTCAGGAGCCTTTTGGAGGGATGTCAGCTCCCAGAGCTGAGGGAACACAGCCAGGGCCAGCACAGCCCAGCCAGGGGACGCCCCAGCATGCGGCTCCAGTTAACCAGAGCATTCCTCTGCTCCCAGCCTGGACATCAGCACCCTCTGGGAGCAGGCCAAAGGGAATTTCACCCATTTTCACACTTATAAAACATTTTATCTACTTATCCATTTGTCTGCTATATACTCAGGCTGCTGTTTGAATGGGGAGCTGAACTCAGACCCAAGCCAAGATTGGTGTCAGGGACAGGAACAGCCCAGGGTATGTCCCACCACTATTATGGGACAATTCGTGTCACAGAAACACTAAATAGAGGGAAAAATAGAAAGAAAGGGAAAAAAAAGAAGATAAACATTTTCACTTCCATTTATTTTCATTTTAGGTTACTGCATTTTGGGAACTACTCACAGTTCACATTGTATTTATGTTAAAATGTTATTAAGACAAGAAGTGAAGACAGGATTTCTTCATAATGTCTAATTTAAACCTACTCTTCTTCAGCTTAAGGTCATTCTGTCTCTCCATGCCTTGTCCCCAGTCCCTCTGCAGCTCTCCTGGAGCCCCTTCAGGCCCTGCCAGGGGCTCTGAGCTCTGCCTGGAGCTGCTCCTGCCCAGGTGAGCCCCCCCAGGTGTCCCAGCCTGGCTCCAGAGGGGCTCCAGCCCTTGGAGCAGCTCCATGGCTCCTCTGGATTTATGCTGGGGACCCTAAAGGTGGGCACAAGCCTCCAGGTGGGGTCCCTGGAGCAGAGCAGAGCAGAGAACCTCTCCCTTGAGCTGGGCAGGCTGCAGGGATGAAACCTCCTGAGGAACTCTTCCCTCAGCTGCCACCAGCCCCTCGCAAAAGCAGCAGGACAATGTGAAAACTGCACACAGGTGATCCAGAGGGAACTGGAGTCCTTCCTCCCAAAACCCCACACATTCCTACCTGTGGGGAGCAATTCCACGTTAACAGCTCTGACTGTGTGCGATGAGCTCTGCCAGCACTCAGATCCTGCGGGGCTGGAGTCACACCCAGCTCATAAAATCACCCAGAATCCACACATTTTACAGAGACAGGCTCCCCAAAGCGTCACAGTGTGTTTCAGCGTCTGAACTGCCTGGCATTCACTGGAAGAATCCCGTTTCTCTGCCACGGATATTGGGCTCTGCAAGCTCCTCCACGAGCATTTATCATCCCTGCCTTGCGAAGGAGCGCGTGTGGCTTGAGGGACAGAGGTGCACCTCCTGTAATGGTATATTCTACACTCTGCTGCAACCTTTCTTCTCATATTTCAGAGTTGAAAAAGGCCTGTCAAAAAGGGGCTATTATGAAAGGGAATTTGAAGACATTCATAAACATCGAGACAGAAAATTGCATTTTCAATATGAGAACCTCAATAGTTAAGGCTACATTTGGGAGATCACTATGGCCCTCTTATTTTCTGCTTACGCTGTCAAAGTTTGAATTCATGTTGGGTTTTCCAGCAATTCAAACAAAGGATACTTTCATAAACATCCATTTCATAAACTACAGCATATCTAATTCTTTGGGTTCTGAAGGCTGAGCTGAATGTAGTGTTTGTGGTCTACTGAGAATATGTCTGGAAAACATAAAACAATCTACTAGGTAAGTTACAAAGCTGTTGACATAGGGAATGAAAATGGAAATTCTGTAGTAGTTTCCTCCATCCCCGGCTTTACGCTGTACTTTGCCTGATGTGAGCTGATTGGTGCAGTATATCTTGATGTTAGGATCCCATTTCAGAAATGTTCTGACATTATCTATTTGGCAGTTTGAAAAATAGTATCAAACTCCCAATGCATTTGAGCGCACGTTTCAACCCAGCAAGCGTAATATCCATTTCCTCCGGTGCAAGAGGCACATTAGGACCCACTCCAAGTGGATTCAATTCTAGGAATGCAATATGTGACTCCACACAACCCCACACATGCACACACGGCCTGCTGAGAGGGACCAAAAGGAATTAGCTTGATTTGATTTCCAGCCTCTCCCAGCAAACACACCGGTCTGTCCCTACCAAGGAATGGATGCTGTGAGCTCTGTGAATGCACTGTTGGCACCTCCCCTGCCCATGGCACAGGAAGGGATGGAGAGAGGAAAACTCATCCAAAATAAAATGAATTCTTAGGAATATTTTCACAAGAGCGTGTAGAGATAGGATACGGGGGAATAGCAGAATAAGGAGGGCAGGGATGGATGGGATATTGGGAATTAGGAATTATTCTCTGTGAGGGTGCCCAGAGCAGCTGTGGCTGCCCCTGGATCCCTGGCAGTGCCCAAGGCCAGGCTGGACACTGGGGCTGGAGCACCTGGGACAGTGGGAGGTGTCCCTGCCATGGCAGGGGTGGCACTGGGTGATCTTTCAGGTCCCTTCCCATCCAAACACCTCAATGGTTCTGTAATTTCTCAAACAATTGGCAATGATTACGAGGCTGGGCACATCTCTACCCAGGCTACAATCACCAAGTCCTCTGAAGGATGTGTTCTCTTTCAAATATGCTTAATGTGTCAACAGGAAAAAAATATACGCTGTAAATTTTGCTGTAATAATTATTGGAAATGTTTGAGCCTTGCTGGAACTTGGCAATAGCTTCACTAAATATAGGACTCCAGGCACACTTAATTTAACAGGAGATTTATCAGTGGTCTTATTGACCCAAAATTCCTCTTATTTAACATTTATAAGTTTTTTTCACCACACAAATTTCTCTGTACCACAACAGATAAAATTTATACTGGGTTAGCTTCACCAGTATTTGTCAAAACATTTTCCAACAACTTCTGGAATAGAGCAGCCAGGAGATAACTAAAGCACCTGAAGTAGGGCATATGAAACACCATAACTTTTTACAGTTTTGCCCTAAAGAAAATGCAGCCAATCTCTGCTAATATCCCTTTCATTTACACGCTTTGCTACGAGATTTCCCTAAAGGCATTAGTGGCTGGCAAACAACTCCCAGCACCTTGATTACAGGAAATCATATTTCTCCTGATCCCAAGCTTCTTCATAAGTACTGAAAATGCTTTGCCTACTAAAATACATATTCTTAACTTACCAGTAATTCTACACCTCGAACCACCCAATTTCCTTCCTCTCCCAGCACAGGAACCACTTGTATTCCTGCTCAATATATCCTAACTCCTGCTTTACTCTTTGTTTTTTCAATAGAGATGACTCTGTGCTTGCACATCAAAAGTGGAATCAAATAAGTTAGGAGACTATTTTGGGGGAAGAGGGAGAGAAGCAAGATTTATTAGTGAGGGTTGCAAAATATTTCAAAGATAATGGCAAGTTAAAATGTACATATTTTTATCTGAATTCCCTTGAATTTAAAGAATTATGGAGGTTTGAAATGCTCCAACTGCTCTGACCCAGACTGAAGGGTGAGCCCCAGAAAATGGCACATCTTCAGAACAACCCTTGGACTTTTCTTACCTACAGATCACAGCCCAAGCCATCAAAATTTAACTCCTTGCCCTCATACACCCATCAAGCTCCAGTTCCCAGTGATTCCCAGTGACCCAGGTGCCTCCCAGCATTTCACATCAATTAAAACACAGAGACCAGCTCCCAGTATGCTGCAAACAAAAGTTTTGTACAAGACACTACTTCTATTACTCAAATCCTGTTAAGAAACTGGACTGGGAATGTTTTCACACACACAGGGCCAATTAAAGCACACAACGTGCCCAGCTCAGCAAGGACAGGAACATTTCCAGATTTAAATTTGCAGGACACATCCCTGCTGTTGAGAAAACACGAGCGGCTTGGCAAACAAAACCACAGTTTCTGGTTTCATTCAGCCTGCTCTCTTCTGTTTTGCTTTTTTTTTTTTTTTTTTTTCCATTTTTCCTGGTGATTCCAACAGTGAAAGGCAAGGCTTATTTACTGGTTGAAGCAAACTCACACCAGGTGACATTGCTGGGGCTCTCTGCAGCTGAGGAGAGGCCGGAGGAGCAGAGGAAGCGCTCCAGGCCAGGCTCTGACTCAGTAAGGCACACACAAAGGCAGAAATATTTCATGCCTCTGCTCCAATCTGACAATTTTCTCTGGGGGGAAATTAAGGATCCACAAGTGAGGTCCAAATCGCAGCGATTTGCAATCCTGCATCTTCCCCAGGCCCCATCTGTTTGTCTCTGTGCCTGGCCAGAGGGTCCTTCCAGCTCCAGTGCCCAAGCCGCTCCTCCACAGCAGATGTTGCAGAAAGGAGATGCTTCCAGAGGTTAGGCCTCAACAAGGAATTTAATCCAGGCTGAAATAGTTGTGAATTGACATCTCAAGGCATTTAATAAAACCCTTCCTTTTCAGTTTTTCCATCCCACCCCACCACAATCTTTGACTGTAAAGTTCATGTGTTGGTTTAAGCTTTGGTTTGCTTGGAACACAACTGCAGACAGATGTTCCAGTCCTGGGGAAATACCATCCTGTCCCTGAAAATGCCACATTAAATGACAATTCATAACAAATAAAGAACTGAGAGGAAATGCAATGCCTTATAAGCAGCAGGCTTAAGTAAAATAAAAACTGAGAGAAAATGCCTGGAATGAAAAACAAAGATATTGGACGCGACTTGAAAAAGTTTTAGAAGTTTAGTGCCTTTTTACAGGATCAGTGTTATGAAAATTCACTCACAAGTTTTACTATTAGTGAACTAGACTGAATGTGTCACTGAATGCTGGAATTATTCTAGGGAGAAAATTAGACACATCTAACAGGGCACAGTCCCTCATTGTTAAAGGGCTGGAAATCCAAGAGTTCAGTGCTTGAAGTGATACTTGAAGTGACAAAGATCCGAACTTGGCCAGCAGAAGGGCCAGAGATTTGAATAAGACTTTCATAATTCTGAGGACAGAGTGAACACTGGTCAGAAGCACCTTTTCCACCTCATTTATAAACAGGAATAAGTGACACTTCATCAAGTTCCAATGCAGCAAAGTTTGAAACAGCACAGAGAAACTTTCCTTTATAGTGCAAACACACAACTTTGGATCCACTGCCAAAGCCCAAGATGGTAGGGTTTAAGGAAATCTGGATATTTTACATTCCCTATTCAAGCCTGTTATAATGCAAACTAAAATCATATTAAAGATAATCAATTTTCATGCTCCAGGCAATAAGGAGATCACCTTGGGAGAGGAGGCAGAGAAGATTAATATGTATTTTGGGGAGATTTCCACTTATAATAAAGTTTCAGGAACTGGCTACTTTTCTGGCAAGGATATCAGGACACAGAGAATATTCCAGCCAGTTTAGAATAACTATTTCTAGGGTATCCCATCCAGTACAGAGCTTGATTTTTTTTTTTTGTTTAGAGAGAGGATCAACCTCCCATAAGCCACTGCCTTTGTACAGACATGCAACATCTTTTAATTGACCATTAATCCAAGCCTCATTACAAATAGGGAAAAGCTTCATTTTCTCATCAGTAAATGTCAGTTGCTCCAGTACAACTATTTTCAATTGTATTGGGGAAACTTCTGCACTTTGGACCATATTTTATATTTATTTTCTATTTCTTTTAGAATCAGATTTAACACACAGGCACTACCTCAATGTTGCTAGTTCTGTATTATTTACAAATTTTCCCTATGGAAAAAAGGATTTCCTGAATTCTGCAATGACTTTTTAAATATTGTTCTGATGCTTCCCAAGTGGATTCCTTCATTTTGTGACAGTTTCTGAATCATATAAACTCATAACATTTTTGCTGATATAACTCAGATTGATACTCTGATTCTCCAGCTTGGAAATTAGTGGTTTCTTGCTGCAAACTCTACTGGCATTTCGTATCTTGCTCTTTTGAGTTTTATTACTTCAAATAAACCTCACTGCAAGATCACTTTCTTCTGGTGTTTCGCTTCTTTTTATCTCCTCCATGTCTCCTTTTAGGAATTATATTTATCAAATGCTTCTCCTACACTTATTTGGCTGTTAATTCTCTGTCCCCACCTCACCTGTAACTTTGCAAATCCCAGAATTTCAGCCTGGTTTGGGCTGGGAGGGACCTTAAATTCCCCCCAGTGCCACCCCCTGCCATGGCAGGGACACCTCCCACTGTCCCAGGTGCTCCATCCCCAATGTCCAGCCTGGCCTTGGGCACTGCCAGGGATCCAGGGGCAGCCACAGCTGCTCTGGGCACCTGTGCCAGGGTATCAGCATCTTCTCATGGAATAATTTCTTCCCCAATTTCCCATCTAAATCCACCCACTTTCAGTCTAAAGCCATTCCCTGTGTCCTGTGCCTCCATCCCTTATCCCAAGCCCAGCTCTCCTGGATGCTCTCCCCGGAGCATCCCGTGGAGCCCTTTAAGCCCTGCAAGGGGCTCTGAGCTCTCCCTGGCGCATTCTCCTCCCCAGATGAGCCGCCCCAGCCGTGTCAGTGAGCACAGATCGCTGTTTTGGGTGCATTTTTACACAACTCCGCGTTTTTCCCACGCGTGCGGCCCAGCCCGCAGCCGCAGCCCCAGCCGGGCCGCACCGGCCGCGGCCGCACCAGCGCGGAGCAGGGCTCAGCTCCTCCCGGCTCCCTCCCGGAGCCACCTGGAACTCCCCGGCTCTGCCTCTTCCCCTTCCCCCGACCGGCTGCGGCTTCCGGGCGGCCCCGGCCCCGCCCCGGCAGCGCGGCCTGTGCGGAGCGGCCGCGGCCATCCCGGGGCGCGGGCAGGTGCGCGGGGAACGCGGCTGCCGGGGGCACCAGGGACAGCCAGAGTACTCCGGGGACAGCCAGACAGCTCCAGGGACAGCCACAGACTGCCGGGAGTGACAGGGACAGGCAGGGGCGGCCCGGAGGGTGGGCAGGCAGGCGGGCCGGGTGAGCGGGGGATGCTCGGCCCCCGGCGCCCGCAGAGCCGGGGCCGCGCAGACCCGCCGGGGCTGGGGCTGCGGGGGAGCCCGGCCTCCGAAAACCTGCTGGTTTTCCTTGGAACAGTGCTGGGGAAAGGGGGATGGGTGGCAGCAGTTTGGAGTCATAGCGGGTTTCTGTGAATTTCCAAAATAATCGCTCCGGGAAGGGCCGGTTCCCACCCCGGAGCATCCCCGGGGCGCGGTGGGGATGGGGCGGGCGGGCGGCGCTGCTGCTGGATGGGCTCCGAGAACGTAAACTGCACCTAAATAATTGCCCGAAAGCCTGCCCAGGGTGCTTTTAGGGTTTCCCTCGCTGGGAATGTTCCAGAAGTGTCTGAGCGCCGTGCTGTGCCATGTGCTCGGGGATGCGCTGATGGGACCGTGTGAGCCGCTGTGCTCCCTCCCAGCCTGACCCGCTCTAATATAAGAAATAATAATAAGAGGGATTAGACCCACTCTAATAAGAAGAAATTAATGTTAATCTGAAAATATCCTTTCAGCACTGATACAAAAGCCAAGATCTGCAGGTGTTTTAAAGTAATTTAAATATTATACAATATATTATACAATATAATATATATAATACAATAATACAATACAATAATATATTATAATAATATATATTATATATAATTATCTATATAAAATATATTTAGTTATATAATATGATAATATAATACAATATAATGTGTATATTATATATATTATACAGTATATTATACAATATATATAAAATATTATACAATATGCAATACATTATACAATAATGTAACTGCATACAGCTTTTAAAGCATGGTGAATGTAAAGAACTATTTAATTTATTTGCTCCTCCCAAATAAACCGTATTTGTGGTGATGTGTATCTTATTTTTGTGGAGTGGAGCTTTTATTGAATGGTGAGATGCAGTCTGTGCAGTGTTCCACTTTGAGAAATCTCAGTTTTATATACTGGGGTATTACACAGGTGCTGTGACAGTCATTTCTCAGCTGCCTTTTGTGTCCGGGCTTGTGCTCACCCTGCACAAGGGTCATCATCTGGAGGGGTCTGTTGGGATGACAGAGTTCCTTTGTAAACCTGTTAAAGGTTTTGGCCCCCAAACACTGCCTGTCTCCCTTATGTACTGGCAACTAAAGTTGGGGATGTGGGCTTATTCTTTCTGGGGCAAAACCTACCCCTTCAGTGTCTGAAAACATCATTTTCTTGTGAATGTTGTCAGTCTGTGACGTGATCTTTTCATAGTAAAAGTTTTGTTTGCTTTGTTTTCAGACAGAAATGACAGTTCTACCAAAATCTTCAGGTTTCAGCAGGAAAAAGATGAGGCAGTGTGAGCTTGTGAGGTGGCTTTAGCAATTCCTATCTGCATTCTGGCCCGTGACAAGTTCATTACACCAATTACTGCAGCAGGAGAACAGAAGCTCTACAGGAAACTGTTGTAGTTAGAGACTAACTCGTGTTACCGTGGCTGCTTTACCTCTTGATAACTCTGTAATTACCTTGTCGCCACTGTTTAATGCCTCACCTGTGCAGAGGATCAGCTCATGGCATCACTGAGGGGATCAGGGCCTGGGGGAGAAGCTGCTGCCCCTTGGGAGGGCTCAGGGCTTGCCCTGCATGGCTGAGTTAAGGACTTGTGCAGGGAAAGCAGGATGTTTGTTGTGGGAAGTGTGGGTGAGGTGGAAAGGCTGCACCTGCGCAGCTCTGGTTAAACTCACTGGTGACAAGGGAAACACCTAGAAAAAGCAGTGGTGCCAAAAATCCAAAGGAGGACATGTCAAAGACATGCATGGCTGGTTTTGTAGTGGGTTTTTTTGCCTATACAAATAAGGTTTTGGAGAACTGAGAGCAGCTGATGCTTGTGAATTAACCCTCAGGGTGCCAGAGCAGCCAAAGTGTATTTTCCCTGTCCCTCTCCTCTGGTGGCATCCTCACCTGTGGGGCTGCAGGGTGGTTGTTCAGGTGTTGGTGCTGGAAGAGCTTCATGGGAACAAATTAGAGGTCCAGGAGTGTTGGGGTATCAAAATTAACCAGCAGCCTCCAGCCCAGTCAGCTGTTCTGCCTGGGACACAGCTGACCTAAATTACACTTAATTTCTGAAAGAAAAAGCCTTTCTGCAGGTGAGTTGTTGTTTCATAGTGCCCAGAACAATATCAGAGAATGGTTTGGGTGGGAAGGAAGGGACTGTAAAGCCCATCCAGTGCCACCAAGGGACCTTAAATCCCATCTCAGAATTCCAGGATGGTTTGGGTGGTAAAGGACCTTAAATCCCACCCATTCCACCCCTGCCATGGCGGGGACACCTCCCACTGTCCCAGGTGCTCCCAGCCCCAATGTCCAACCTGGCCTTGGACGCTTCAGGGCTCTAGGGGCAGCCACAGCTGCTCTGGGCTCGCTGTGCCAGGGAACAAATCCTTCCCAGCATGATGATGGAGCGGAGGTTCAGCCATTTGAGCAGGAGCTCCGTTCCCATGTCACATTCTGAGCACATGGAGCTCCTAAATCCATCCTGCAGGCACTAATGTTCCCTCTGACACTGCAGAGTGCCTGCAGCACGATGCTCCCTGCCTGTGGAGCTGGCACTGCCCATTCCCAGCAGTTGTCAGGGAGGCTGGATGCGCATCCCAGCCGTGGCATAACTGGAGGAGCCAGCACTTGTTAACTCTATTTGTTTTTATTATGGACATCGATCTGCCAGTCGCAATAATGCATTTATGGACATTTTTCTGCAAGCGCAGCGCTGGTGGCAGTTTTTACTGACAACTTGAGTCATCTGGACAGGAGTTGAAAATACGTTTATTTTATTGACGGATTGTGCAATTCTCTCGTTTACCCAGTGTTCATAAGATATCTGGACTGGTGAGGAGAATGTAACTGATGGGAAAATGGAGGGTGAAGTTTTAATTTCGGGAGGTTTGGAATCTTTTAGGTAGTGACAGGTTGCAGAACATGTTTGGGGTAGGTTTGGGAGCTTTAACTTCATTAATGCTGTCATTAAAAAGTGAAAGGCTCGCTGTCCTTACAGCAGAATTCCAGACCTGAATTCCCTCCCTCTGCTGATAGCTGGGAATGTTACTGACCAGTAATTGTGCTGATTTATCTGAAGGTATAATGGGTAAAATCCTCCTAATGGAAGGAAAAACCCCTGTTGAATTGAGTATTTCTGGCATATCACCCAGCACAGGTTTGCTTGGGCCAGCATTAAGTTTAACACACAGCTGGAGGAGCAACCAAACTATAAAACCAAACCTGTGCTGAAGTATTCTTCATAAATATAGAATGGAGTTTTAAAACTGAGCTGCTTATGGTCCAGGCAATTTATTGAATGCCAGTAAAGCTTGTGGGGTTTGGATTTTAATGAAGTTGAGTAATTGTAAAAGTTATTTGGAATATGTTGCTATTTTGATGCTTTTTGCTAATCCTTTTTGGAGTTGTTTCCTTATTTACTATTTTATATCTGCCCACCTAAATTACCATGTCCTGGTAGCTGTCAGGAGTATCAGGTTATTCTGGGCCAAATTAAATGATACAGATAGTTTCAGGTATCTTTTCATGTCACTTGTAAAACTTGGACGTGCAGCTGAAATTCTCCCTGATGCAGCAGAGAGTCTGAAGGTTATTAAACATACCTGAGCAAATCACCTTTAATTGCAAAGTGGAAGAGGGGAGTTCATTAAAACAAAGGTTCTGACTTCTGTCCTTTTTGAGTGAAATAGGAGTTAAATATTAAAATAGCAGCACTGACCAATGGCCTGGAGTCTTGAGCAGCTTGGCAGCGGGAGTAAATAAGAATTTGAGTTTTGACCTGATGGATGCATTTTACCTTTCACTATTATGCAAATGCCACCTTTTAGTGCAGATCAATGCAATCAGTTTTTTTATATATATGTATTAGCACAGCCCAGTGGAGTCAGAGTGTTTTGTTGTGTGAATGCTGCCATCTCTGTGCTCCATGTGCAGATTTAGGTCCCTCCAGGTAACCCTGCATTAGCAGATAGCAAGAATTAGTGCTGTCTTGTCAGTGCTGCTGCTGCATAATCATCATCAGGGATACTGAAATTATCTGAGTGCTTTAGATCAGTCAGCACAAGGCAAACAATGCTCTTATCTCGGCTTGTTTGTACATTCAAGTGTGCAGAAGGTCTGTTAATTAGTTACACTTTTTAATAAACACCTAAAGTATACTTAAGGCCCTGTTAAAAGATTAATTTTTCTGTTTCACGTCATAAAACCAGCAGATGAGTGTTCAGCACGTGGCAGTACCCGGGCAGCACGAGCCTGCTTTGGCAGCCTGGGCTGGTGGTGGGGACGGGACAATTCTGCTGTCACCCCTGTCCTGCAGAAACAATTCCCACAATTCACATTCCCTGCACTCTGCTGGATTTAAGGGTGGGCAGAGGTGCAGTGGGAACGATGTGGGAAAAGGGAAATCCCTGGCACAGTCTCCTGTTGACACCAGAAATTGCTCTGGTTCTTGGCTGACTCCATGAAATATGAAAATTTATGGTTGATGTGGTTTATTCAAGCTGGCCACAGTTGTTGGTTTGGGGTTTTTTGGTTTGGTTTTGTTTTTTTTTTTTTTCTGAAAGATTAGGGAATTCATTGGTTTGGCATCCAGCTTAGTGGGCCTGGATCATCATTCCCTTTTAACCTGGAGGTGTAGGCAGTGGGATGGAATAAAATCTGTCTGTCTGGCCAGGGTTGTGCTTTAGGAAGGTGGAAGTGGGATCCGACAAGGCAAAGTGCTTCAGCTGAAACAAGCTTTTAAAATAAATTGAGATCCCAGAATGGTTTGGTTTGGAAGGGACCTTAAAGAACATCTGTTCCCACACCTCCCACTGTCCCAGGTGCTCCAGCCCCAGTGTCCAGCCTGGCCTTGGGCACTGCCAGGGATCCAGGGCATCCCCAGCTGCTCTGGGCACCTGTGCCAGGGCCTGCCCATTCTCCCAAGGAAGTAAAAGATGCTTGTTTTATTATTTTTTAAAACACAGCAATAATACTATTTTCCCTGATTGCAGCAGTTTAATGTACTTTATTTTCTATTATTGTTAATGCAGCTGGCCCTGGATTTAAATGCATTTCGGTTGCCTTTTTGTGCCATTATATTTGATTCCTCAGCGAGACTTTCTAAGAATATGATTAACCCTCTGGGTCATCTTATAATGTAATTATTAATGATTGATTCTGTTTATCCTTGGGATCAATATGAGAAGCAAAAATGCTTTGGCATATATTTGGGGTTGATTTCTTGCATTCAGTAAACATGATCTGGTGACAAGACTGGTATTGGTTTATTACTCGGAACGTGTTTGATGAATCTGAAGTGTGTAATTAGTTTTATATAATGATGGTGATATGTGGGGTTTTTTACATGACTTATGTTAATATGGCCAATAGTGTTAACATCTCCTGCCACTAATAGTTAGGGTGGGGATGTATAGTAATTGATCTTCCTGGGAGTGCTGTAATGTAAAAACAATTCCGGCTGTTTGAAGTATATTTTACAAGTGTGCATTGGGCCTTTGGGATGTTATACTGAAAAACCCAATTGTACAGTTACCATGGGAACCCAATTAGAATAGATTGCTGTTTTTTTTTTTTCTTTCTCAGGCTTTCATCTTGACCAAAAATCTAATGTACTTTAAATGTTTTCATACGGAATTTTGTTCGTGTAGTCACTTGGTGTAATGGCTGGTTTTTAATTTTAGTGCTGAACCAGAGTGTTCTGTTGAGGGTCCCGAGGACTTATCCTTCAAGGAGAATCTTCCTTTAGTGTTTAAAAGTTGATGAACTGAGAAAAAAATACTTTTTGTTAATCCACGTTCTTACTGCTATCACATGTACTCATCAGGCTGCAGTCCTGGGGGAAAAAAAGCAGGGAAGTATCTCAAAGCCCAAGGACTTCTGTTCTAGATCATCAGCAAAACATGGCTGAAGAATTTCCTGCCCTTCAAGGAGCTGTTTTTGATGTCACCTCTGACTTTTCTTCACCTTTGTGGCCTGTTGACATATCCAGAGGTTTGGGGTGCTCGCTGTGATGTGTTTGCTTCCTGCACCGTTGAGCACCTGCAGGTGTTTGTGTATCTCCAGGTGTCCTGGGAGCATCCTGCTGCCCCAGCGCAGCTCCTGGGTGGCAGCAGAGCTTGTGGGCACTTGGGAACATCTTGCTGGAATGGCCAGGGGAAGCTGAGGCCGGAGAGATGGAGATGGATGTCACTGCTCCTTGTCGGCAGCTCTGAGCTAGTGAGGATTGTCAACTGTTTATTTTTCCCATACTGCTCATTAATCCCTTCAGTTCATCCACTCTGCAAATGCAGGGGGGGATTTTCCATTTTTGGTGAAGCCATTGCTGGCATGAAGGTGTTTCAGTTTTTTAAGGTTTGGTTCTGGTGTCTCAATTTCCACACCATGGAAGTGGTAACACTGGACTGATCAATGTGTGTTGCTCCAAAGAGGTTTTGGCTTTTCATGGTATCACTGAATTTGATCAATGTGTGTTGCTCCAAAGAGGTTTTGGCTTTTTGTGGTCTCACTGAATTGATCACTTTGTGTTGCTCCAAAGAAGTTTTGGCTTTTTGTGGTATCACTGAATTGATCAATTTGTGTTGCTCCAAAGAAGTTTTGGCTTTTCATGGTATCACTGAATTGATCAATTTGTGTTGCTCCAAAGAAGTTTTGGCTTTTCATGGTATCACTGAACTGATCAATGTGTGTTGCTCAAAGAGGTTTTGGCTTTTTGTGATATCACTGAATTGATCACTTTGTGTTGCTTCAAAGAGGTTTTGGCTTTTCGTGGTATCACTGAATTGATCAATTTGTGTTGCTTCAAAGAGGTTTTGGCTTTTCGTGGTATCACTGAATTGATCAGTTGTGTGTTGCTCCAAAGAGGTTTTGGCTTTTCTTGGTATCACTGAATGTGGTCACTTTATGTTGCTCCAAAGAGGTTTTGGCTTTTTGTGGTATCACTGAATTTGATCAATTTGTGTTGCTTCAAAGAGGTTTTGGCGTTTTTTGCCTTCAGGGTCACCCTCAGGAGAACGCTTCAGCTCCACGTGAAGTTCTGACCTCCTCCATCAAGACAGTCTTTGCAAGGCTGAGCTGCGTTTTGGAGGGATGTTTTGGACTTCCCAAGGGGTGTTTTTTGTATGGTTTCCCCCAGTTTGGCTGTCAGAAATCCTCTAACCACAGTGGTTTGGACATGGCTGGTTTTACCCAAGCTCTGGTCACCCAAGGAAAGCCTTGCTGGGTGAGCAGATGGAGCTCAACCAGGGTTTGAAATGAGTTTCTGGATAAATCTGATTGTTGAGGCAAAGATTTCAGCTTTACCCTTCAGGAATGTCTAAAAATCCTGAGTGTTGCTGGGTGCTTTGAAATACTCAGCTCTGAACTGATGATAGAAGTAAATTGCTATTTTATTTTTAGCTCTATCACAGATATTTTAAGTAGTTCTATTAGATTGCTCATCTGCCTGACCTGCATTTAAAAATGCACAGTTCTCTTTGCAATGCCCGCCTTGTTATATAGTTAAAATACTAATTATTCATCTTAATTTTAAACACTTGAGTAAGATGCAATATTAAGATTAAATGTTACTTTTTGCTTTTAAGTGGCTGGGAAGTGGCCATGTGTTCTGTCAGTGCCTTGGACTCCAAGGAGAGGTTTTGGAAAGCCTGGGATGTTGATATAATTTCATTTTTAAGAGATTTACCATTCCTGAAGTGGATACAGTTATCCCTGCCCATGGAGTGGTGATTCCTGGATTTCAGTGGAGCAGTTCCCATCGAGGCTGGCTGTGAGTCAGGATTGTGAAGCTGAGCTTTGGCACATAATCTCCTTGGTTTTAAAAAATACAGTGTTTGTGCCACATCTTTCAAAGACAGAGTGATATTAGCTGAGTGGCACTAAAAAAAAACATAGAGGAGGGAGCTAAATGCCAAAGAAATAGGAAATATCCTTTATTTCCAAGGGGAGAACGAAAAGGAGCCAGTTGTGGTTTTTAATGATATAAATAATGTTAAAGGCTAGAATTATAATAATTGAAGTTAAAATGTTTTAGGTACTCAGTGGTGTGAAATCTGTGCTTTTAAACCCAGTATACATCACAATCACTTGCTTTAAAATCACTTTCATGCCTTAAAATGTGGCATTTCCTAAATCACAACAGGCTCTTCGTTTTACTCAGTCGCTTAGAAGTACATGACAGCCTGTAAAAAATTATTCAATTAATACTTTTATCTTTGGAGGCATTCTTATTCCAGATATCAGAGTTGTGCAGTGCTTGTTGTGGAAGAACTCTTCAATGTGCCATCTGTTGATTTTTTTTTTTGTTTGACTCATGACGAGTGGGTGACTTAACATTAAAATGCCATGTTGTTTGTGAAAAAAACCAAACTCCCTTTGGAAATTCTGCGTACTGAAACTTGGAGCTCGTTTAGAAACTGATGCAGGGGTGGATATTCTGGATATTCAGTCCTCCCTGTGGAATTCAGATTTAACAATGTAACTGGGAATTTATATTTGTTTTTTTTTCCTTGCAGGTGGAGCCTTTTCCTCCAGGATGGCATCGAGGATGGTTCCCAAAGTAAGTTCCCAGTGCAGTGCCCTTGCAGGGGGGTGGCCACTGGAAGTCCAGCATTACAAAAGAGTTCACGTAACATAGTTTGTTTTTTCCCCAGTGCCCAGCAGTCAGGATTAGGAATCCAGTTGACAAGATTGATGCTGCATTGTAAATCTCTGTAGCTCTGTCATGGTTGGTAACAGGCATCAGTGGACCTTTCCCCAGCACGTATCCATCTGCCACAGAGCATAAATAACAGGGCAGGGCTGCTCTCTCCATTTTGTTGCTGTTTCCATCCCCTAATAATAAACGCCTCCCTGGAAAACAGGCTTAATTTTGAGGCTTGATGCTTCAGTGATGTAAGTGTAGGTCAGTGGCATTGTAGCAAAATAAGAAACATGGATGTTTATCCAAATATTCAGACAATTTACTCTGCTGAAAGAAGGGCATCAACACATTGTTAGTCTATAGCTGTCTCCCTGAAATAGTTGAAATGAACTTTGAAGACACAAATACTCTTTTTTTTTTTTTTTTGTGTGTGTGTGGAATAGCTATTTTTGTAACATTAGTGATGTTCCTCTAGGAAAACACTTCTGGTGCAATCACACCTGCATTTCTAACTATTCCTGTTGGCAACTTCTGTCGCTGCTCTAAATGTCTGAATAGTGGCATCTCTTGTGGTTTTAATCTGCTTTACATAATGTCATGTGGCTTAGGAAGGAGCATTTTGCTGGTTTGTGTTGTTTACCTCTTTTCTACAAAAGCAAATCGGTTTTGTTTTTTAAAACAGAATGGTTAAGGAAGAAATCCAGGTAAATAAATTATTGCTTCACTTTTTTCTTTTGAACCATCATCCCTTTAGTCACATTTATGCATCTTCCAGTTGCAAACACCTTTTAGCAGAGGGAGGGAGAATCCCTGGCTCCCTCATTGCAGGCTAGGTGTGATATAGCTGGCAAGTGACACGAAACTAATAATTTATTATCTAACCTTTTCATTTCCCCCTCTCTCACGTGGAGTTGAAAGGTGCAGCTTGAGCTGTTTGGGGAGTTTTCCCCTTTTGATATGTGGGAAGACAGAAGGTTTGAGGTAAAACACTCCAACTCCGCTGTGGGGACTGTGCAGACACTTCCCTGTGCTCTGGATGCATATTAAATATTGATGTCCTGATGTAATTGGTGATTTTCGGGCTGTTTCCAGTGTGTGATCAGTGTGCGCAGCCCCGCGTTGGGGTGACACCCAGCGTGTGCCTGGCCGTGGATTTGCAGGAATCAATTATCACCCGTGCAATGTGCTGAACACTTTTTAAGGAGGCTGCTGAAAAATGCTTTGGGAAAGCAGGCAGACGTGGGAGTTTTCCACAATCACTGCCTGTGCCTCCCACTCCATCCCTGGTGCTGCTGCAGCGACCAGAGATGAGTTCTGGGGTTGGGTTGGGCTGGAAGGTGGCTGGGCTCTGGGTGGCCAAACCTCAGGATATCTCCATGTTTCGGGATTTGGGTGGGGATTTGTTGTGCTTCTGACAATGTGGCAGTTTTTGTATTTCATTAGAAAACTCTAAATGTCGTTCTGCTCCTCGCTGGATATCTGGCAGTTAAATTTGAAGTTAGTAAATGGATTCTTGTACTAACTCTGATGCTTTGCTCTGTTAATAGTGAAAACCTTGTCCTGACTCCAGCAGGGATGGACAACTGTAGGAAAATCCAGATGTGTATGCCAAGACTATGCTTTTGTATTTTTATTCAAATCTTTGCAATACCTCTTCTGTCTGTATTTATTTCCCTGTATTTTGTGGTTTTAGTGAATCCCTAGTACCCATTTTGCTGCTCTGCTCACTTAAAAAATTTCAGTGAAATTCTTTCCTCACACGCAACTCAGATTCCTGACTCTCCTTCAGCTTAAGGAGCACTATTAATGGTTTTGTTCATATTGCTTAGATTTATTTTGTTATTATTCTCCAGCTCCTACTCTTCAGGTAGAGCTATTTTGGTATTATAAAGAATGATGGATTATATAGGAAAGTTTCTTTTGAAGCACTCCTGATATTGTGCAATGCACTTGGGGGTCAGCTACACTTGACTGATGCATGATTTATCCCATGTCCCTGCCACTTCCTGAGATAAAGCTGCTATTTTATCAAAAATGCCAGCAAGTGTGATTTAGAATTTATACCCCTCCTTTTTCAAATAATTGTTCTGATTACTTTCTGGCACGGCAATAAAATGATAAAGGTAATTGCACACAAATGTGAGATAGCACCAAAATACAATAAAATTAACCTGAATTAGCTTGACTTGTCGATGAGAAGTATTTATGAAATGTATTTTTGCAATAAGGGAGACTGATATTATAGCTGGAAGGTGAGTTATTGCCTTAATGTAATACTGTTTGAAATTTAAAAAAGAGACTGTTACAGTTGAGGGTGATTGTGCCTTTGAAATTAAGTTGAAGTGATTCTTATAATTGGCAGCAATAATGCATTGGGAAGGTAATATCTTTTATTGTGTTATGCCTAGTTGCATTATCTTTTATTTAGCTGGTCCTGACTCCAGCTCTGCAGAGAAGACAAGCAGGAGCAGATCAGGAATTTTGTGGATTTAGGTGATAAAAACTTGAAATGTTACCCAATATTAAAGTCATTCTTCTGCTGGTTTTTTTTTTTTTTCATTTTTAGCCCATTTTTAGTTCCCCTGAACCTGATACAAGGCTCATTTGATTAAAATTTCATCTGTTTTCCTTGTATTGCAGTAGTTGCCATGTATTTACATCAGGCTGAGCCTGTAAGAGCCGAGCACTGCAGGCTCGCTGTGTCAGGTGCTGATTTGGGCAGTGAATTTTGTATTTCTCTGTACCTCTCACAGAAAAGCGTGAACACACTCTTACAGCAAACCCCTCGATGGTTTTTAAGGAGTAGATCCTCAAATCCCAGAATCCCTGAGGCTGGAAAAGCCCTCCCAGCCCATGGAGTCCCAGCTGCGCCCATGCCCACCCTGTCCCCAGCCCTGAGTGCCAGCTCCAGGTGCCACCTGCAGGGATGGGCACTGCAACCCTCCCTGGGCAGTGCCTGAGCCCCCTTTCCATGGGGAAATTCCTGCTGTGCCCACCCTGAGCCTCCTTTGCTCCAGGCTGAGGCCCTGCCCAGCTCCTCAGGGATTCTGCAGCCCCTGCCCAGCTCCTCAGGGATTCTGCAGCCCCTTCCCAGCTCCTCAGGGATTCTCCAGGCCCTTCCCAGCTCCTCAGGGATTCTCCAGGCCCTTCCCAGCTCCTCAGGGATTCTGCAGCCCCTTCCCAGCTCCTCAGGGATTCTGCAGCCCCTGCCCAGCTCCTCAGGGATTCTGCAGGCCCTTCCCATCTCCTCAGGGATTCTGCAGGCCCTGCCCAGCTCCTCAGGGATTCTGCAGCCCCTGCCCAGCTCCTCAGGGATTCTGCATCCTCTTCCCATCTCCTCAGGGATTCTGCAGCCCCTGCCCAGCCCCTCAGGGATTCTGCAGCCCCTTCCCAGCTCCTCGGGGATTCTGCAGCCCCTTCCCATCTCCTCAGGAATTCTCCAGGCCCTGCCCAGCTCCTCAGGGATTCTGCAGCCCCTGCCCAGCTCCTCAGGGATTCTGCAGGCCCTTCCCATCTCCTCAGGGATTCTGCAGGCCCTGCCCAGCTCCTCAGGGATTCTGCAGCCCCTGCCCAGCTCCTCAGGGATTCTGCATCCTCTTCCCATCTCCTCAGGGATTCTGCAGCCCCTGCCCAGCCCCTCAGGGATTCTGCAGCCCCTTCCCAGCTCCTCGGGGATTCTGCAGCCCCTTCCCATCTCCTCAGGAATTCTCCAGGCCCTGCCCAGCTCCTCAGGGATTCTGCAGGCCCTGCCCAGCTCCTCAGGGATTCTGCAGCCCCTGCCCAGCTCCTCAGGGATTCTGCAGCCCCTGCCCAGCTCCTCAGGGATTCTGCAGGCCCTTCCCAGCTCCTCAGGGATTCTGCAGCCCCTTCCCAGCTCCATTCCCTTCCTTGGACACGCTCCAACCCCTCCAAGTCCTTCTGGTCCTGAGGGGCCAGAGCTGGGCACAGCAGCGAGAAAATTGTACCTGTATATAGATAACTCAATATGTAGCCAATACCTTTGAGTTTAATTCTTGAAGTGATGAACACATCTGGAAAATTACGATTACTGCACCAGGAATTTTCCTTTGCAAGAAATTCCATGGGGTCATGGAAAATCCTGAGTCGAAAGGGACTTGCTGAAACTCAACCCAGTAACAACAAAATAGGGTCTTTTGCGGGACCCTCTAATTGTTAAGAGACAAGGTTCTTAATTTTTATTCTTTACTACATTTATTTATTTATTGCTTGGAAGCAAATTCCTTAATTATTTTTAAATATATATATATTACAAGTTTAAAAGTCAGTGTTTTATTCCCTCTGACAATGTTAAAATATCGAACAACTCAACAAAATATAACATTGCTTTGTAATGCTTCTAACTGAATCTTCTGCCATAGGATTTCCAGCTTCAAAAATGAGGAGCTGGAGGACTCGGTCCCTTTGGTAGGTCCTTGGAAGGATAAGAGGGACAATGTGCTTCCCCTCCGCTTGGAAGTGACACCAGGACTTGTGGCTTTTGGGCTGGTTCCTGGTGGGATTTGCAGGTACTAACTCAGTGCACACACTTATTGCCATAATCTAATTATTCCAGGAATATCTGGCACTGTCCTGTCCACCTTCCCTCCCCTTGGGGCTCCATTTCTTACCCAGTTTAATTAATTATAAAATCTCTTGGCAGCCCCCAGTTTGATGAGTAAATCTGTGTCCCCACCATGATCAGGAATTTTTAAAATTAATAAACACCACACTTCTTCTGTGCTGTGTGTAAGTAGAAGCAGAGAATTGTTTGGGTAGGAAAACACCTCAGAGATCATCAGGTGTTATTCTTTCCTTTGTGCCATTGGTATTACGTGATACCAATTTCCTGATTGATGTATATGTGGTTTATTATGGTCTATATGCTGTAAGTGCACGTGGCTGCTGTGCCTGCAGCTCATTTAAATTTCCTGTATAAGTAATGGCTGGCGAAAGATGCAGGATGTGTTTACATGTTTTTGGAGAGGTTCTGGAGGAAACAATGCGGCAGAATTCCTGTTTGAGCAGCCCGCTGGGGTCTGCTGTTCAAGCACCAGCTCCAGTCCAGGCTTGGCGAGAGCAGCAGATGGAGTTGAAAGCTGCACTTGTTGAGCGTGGAACGCGGGAGCTGTAACCCACCTGCCCCTTGCAGGGGAGCTGAGATGGGTTCATTACAATTGCAGTGCCCTTGCAGCAAAGCCAGGCAGCCAGGCCAGCCCTGGGTGCTGGGAATCGCTCGCTGCTCCCGTCTGCCAAAGCCGCGACTGAAGGCGCAGCCAAAGAGCCAGAGGCGACCACTGCTTGGAAAGGCACTTCCCAGCTTGGCATTTCGGGGGCTTCTGGGTGCCATCCAAAGAGGATTAGTAGGATAATGCGATGGGACAACAGGAACTTGCTTTTGTTGTCTTTGATTGTTTAATAAAGAATTACGTGTTTGCTCTCCTCGAAGACTTTTGAAATGCCGTGGAAAGCAAATGTTGCTCCGTGTGAGCGCGTATCCCCCTGGTTTTTGGGGGCTTGTGTGAATGGGCCTTTGGATAAGGGAAGAGGAGCACTGAGTTTGAGTGTTTATGCCAGTGTATATTTGTATATGTTCAGAATATGCAGTTTGATTCTGTACCTTCACATTTTTATGGGATTAGTTCTTTGCAAGGTAAAGAAATTGCATCACCCCAAACTAACCCTGGATTTGCTTCCAGTCTGTCTGACATTTCCTTTCCAAACCTCCCCGCGCCAGGAAATGAGGAGGTTTTGTTTTCATACCCTCTGAAGTTGCAGGTTTGGCTTAACCAGGGTTAGATTTACTCAGAGAAGCAGTGAGGCACACCAGGAGAGCACTGCAGGGTTTCAGTGCCGCTCTTGTTTGAGACGCTCAGCTGGGGAGGTGTTTATTGTTCCTGCGGCCAGCAGAGAATTCCATGGACCTGGGTCTCCAGTGCTTTTTGCTGGACAGCTGGAAGTTTGTTTTGGATGCTGTAGGAAGGAGAAGTGCACCCAGCAGGGACTGGGATTGTGGAGGGGGAAGAGGTGCCTTGTGTCCAGGTCAGGCTTGTTCAGAACCTGCTGCAGAATATAAATGATTGTATTTTAGAACATTAAAAGTAATTTTATAAGTTGTTGAGTGTTTTTTAGCAGGCTGTATTGACAGAGCTACATGAGATTAGGTGCCGAGAGGATTGTTTTGTTTCAAGACTTTACCCTTGGGTTTAGGAATATCTTCTTTTCCTCAAAAGTTAGCTTTTGCCTTCATTTAAAACCTGTGAGGCACTGGGCTTTCTTTGGACTGCCAGTTTTCCATATTTTAGAATGGAGTGAAGTGTGAAGTGTGAGTGAAGTGTGAGTGGAGTGATACTGGAATTGGGCATTACCTGGTTCAGAAATTATTTTTCCATTAAGTAACGAGGGGTGCTGGTCAGAACTCCATGTGTGTTGCAGAGGGCAGCAGCCATCCCTTGGCTTTTTGGACAAGGAGCTTCCTGGCTTTCAGGACAACTTTCTCACGTCTTCAGCTGTCCATATGAAGATGTCAAACCCTCAGGGGTGTGTTTGGATCAGCACATCCTTATCACAGAATTCCAGAATGGTTTGGGGTTTAAAACTCATTCAATTCCACCCCAGCCATGGCAGGGACACCTCCCACTGTCCCAGGTGCTCCAGCCCCAATGTCCAACCTGGCCTTGGACATTCCAGGGATCCAGGGGCACCCACAGCTTCATATTTCTTTGGAGTTCACACTATTCTATTTAGTTGGAAGTCTTTGGACTCTTTTTTTTCAAGAAGAGGAAGCAGCTTTTAGAAAAATTTGTATTTTAGCTTGAAAGGAAATCAGACATTTTATAATAAGCAAAAAGACCGAGAATTAAATGTTTCTCATTCTTTCTAACTTTTATTCCAGTATAGCAAAGTGATATTCCAACATATTAAACTTTCACTATATTTCACTTCAACTTTCAATGTATTTCACTTTTATTGTGAAAATCCCGACAAACTCTTTCCTTCTTGCTTCCCTGCAGTAAAATTATTTGTAGTACAAAAACTCTTTGTTCTCTTGGAACAGTAGCTTTTGTAAGGTGAAAATATAGATGATTAATCAAGATATTAACAGGAGCAGATTTGTAGATTGTTCTGATTGCATGGATCCTGTCTTCTATTCACAGCCCTTAAATCTTTCTTTGCCTTGAAACACTAAAAAATGGCTTTTTCCTCTAAGACAAGGCCCATAAGGTTGGAAAATCACCCTCCACCCTGCACTATATGTGCAGAAATGCATTACTTTTACTATTAATATCTTTTCCCATATTCTTTACATACAATGGATTGTTTCCTTTCAAATAAACAGGCAGAACCCAGTAAAACAAATACAGGAAGTTTTAAACTATTAAGGAGATGTGGAGAGAGGTGTAATTCAGTGAAATCCTTGGATGGGTGGCCCGCTGGCATGGGCAGCCTCATCAGTGGCAGAGGCTTTTTGACATTAAATCATTTTACAAACATTGCTTTAAGGGATGGATTTTTCCTTTGCCTGATGGGATTTGATAAGGATTTTGTTAGGAGAAAGATGCAAACTTACTGCATCAGGAAAGGGTGACTGAAATGAAGAAGCAAATTGCCAAACTGATGTATTCCTCTTAAATTTAAATCCAATATTTGAAGCTTTGATTGAATTTTAATTCTAAACTTGAATCAATAGCAAGGAGGTTTGAGATATTCAAAAGAAGGACTCTCTGAGAGTTCAGGCCTGGTGGTTTTTCCCTGTAATTAGGAGGAAGGAGCAGCTTCCCTGGCATTTATTGATCATCCTCAAACTCTGCAAATGTCTGGAGTGGCTTTTTTGGCGAGTCCCTGATCCTCTATGGCACCATCAAAACAGGGCAGGTGTTTGTGAATTGTAGCTCATTTGTTGATGCAAATGTCGGGACTTTGATGGAGTTTTTAGGATAAATTTATGGAGAATGGGAAGTGATGGAGGTTTTGGGATAAATTTATGGAGAATGGGAAGTGATGGAGGTTTTGGGATAAATTTATGGAGAATGGGAAGTGAGGAAGTTTTTAGGATAAATTTTTGGAGAATGGGAAGTGATGAAGTTTTTAGGATAAATTTGTGAAGAATGGGAAGTGATGGAGTTTTTAGGATAAATTTGTGGAGAATGGGAAGTGAGGAAGTTTTTAGGATAAATTTGTGGAGAATGGGAAGTGATGGAGTTTTTAGGATAAATTTGTGGAGAATGGGAAGTGATGGAGTTTTTGGAATAAATTTATGGAGAATGGGAAGTGATGGAGTTTTTAGGATAAATTTATGGAGAATGGGAAGTGATGGAGTTTTTAGGATAAATTTGTGGAGAATGGGAAGTGATGGAGTTTTTAGGATAAATTTGTGGAGAATGAGAAGTAAATGAACAAGGTGGTGCTTGGTCACACCTCTGCGGGGGTGGGCATCAACTCCTCCAAGGGAACCACCTGCAGGTAGTGATTCCAATGGATTCATACATCCAAAATTCAGGTTTTATGGGTTAGAATTCCTATGATTGGTGCAATCTGGGGTCCTCTGGCAGTGATTTTGGGTGTTGGAAGGCAGTGTGTGCTTCCCTCCTAGCCCAGCATGGGAGCAAGGTTGTGTCAGAAACCTCCTGAGCACCTGGGTGGGTTCTTCACCCCCACAGAAGTGTGAAGAACTAAACAGCATTTCCAAATGTGCACCAGTGGCTTGGCTAGAAATGGTGGGAATGGGACCGTTTTGGGGTCTGGGGGAAGTAGGGGGAAGATTTGCAATACAATTTCCTGCTGCTGGTTGTATTTCCATCACACGTACCTCAATTAACACTTGGTAATCTGAAAATGATCAAGAGACCCTTTCTTGGAGGAACTGGGGCATCTCCCTGATAATTGCAGGTTTGAAAAAATCCAATTGCAGGATGTGCGAGGCCACATTCGATTTGCCAGCTGAATATGTTATTTTTGCCTTGATTCCCAGAAATATTTGAGGGGAAAAGAAAAAAAATCGTGAGGGCTTCCATGCTGTAGCCTAATGGAAATCCCCTGCTAAATCAGATGCAGAGGGGATTATTGTTAATATTTTGATATTGGTGCGGTGGGTTTATACTGTAAAAGCAGAGTGAGGGAAATGGAAAAACCTGTGGAGGGGAGATCCATCAGAGATAGGGCTCTGATGGGAAGGATTCTGTTCTCCATAATCCTGAAAGGAAAATCAGGGCTTGCTCTCTGGACTTTTCTGGAAAACACAAATTGTTTCCTGGGACAACATGGAGCATGGAAATGCTTTGCTACAGATTTTCATTTTTTTTAAGCCTTGTTGATTCTCAAGATTTCTCTGCCTTTTTTATTTCTCTGTTCATCATTATGGATAGGAATTGAATTCTAGGATGTCAAGCCAATGTCCAGGGGAGGTTTTGGGGGTGTTAGGAGCAACAGAACATGGAAATATTTGAATTATTTACAGTAGTGTGAAAGCTGCTTAATGCAAATTTAAATAAAATTGGAATTTTCCAGTTTAGCAGTCTGGTGAAGTGAACTTACGAATGTTGCTCCTACGGTTTTATTTCTTTGTGAGAACTCCAGAGGTTGGCAGGAGAGGTTTCTTGTCTAAAAATAATATTTTTTTCTACCTAATATCAAAATTATGAGATATTTTGATACAGAGTTATAGGTATTGCGGTGGAAGGGCAGAATGAAGGTGGAGATCATGCAGGAGCTGATCAGGATTCTTCCAATTTTTTATAAATCACGGTTTGGGTTGGAAAGGGACTTTAAAGACCGTGGCAGGGACACCTCCCCCTGTCCCAGGTGCTCCAGCCCCAATGTCCAGCCTGGCCTTGGGCATTCCAGGGATCCAGGGGCAGTGTCCAGCCTGCACCAGCACCACTAAACCCCGTCCTGAGGTGCCCCATCCTCGTGGTTTTGGGATGATGCCTCCGCCACTTCCCCTGCCAGCCTGTTCCAATGCCTGACAACCCTTTCTGGGAGGAAATTTTTCCTCCTGTCCAGCCTAAATAACAAAATTCATGTCTGGACAGAGGAGTGTGCATCGTGCATCTGTCAGTGACCTTCATCCTGGAGCATCCCAACCCAACTGCACATGGATGTGGATTGATGTCCTGCAGCCTCGTTCTTTTACAGAAATAAACCTCCTGAACATTGCTGCCCCATGAATGTGATAAACAAGGCTGCAGATAGGGCTTGCAGTCACTCAGGGCTTCATCCGTAAAGCTTAGTTCAACTTGGAGAGAGCTCAGAGGGTTATTGATGGTTCTCTGCTGCTCCCTGCATCCTGGGTTTTGGTCTGATGGAAATGTCCTGGAGCACGTGGTGTGAGGTTCAGTGCATCTGGTTCAGGGCTGTCACACCAATAAACGTGAAGAATTGTGCTGGTTTGCCACATATGTAAATTTACTGCTTGTTTGCTGACTTCTGCAATGAGATGCTGCTCCAAAGAAGTTCTCCCATGTCCTCCAGGAGGGAGAAGGAACATGGAAAAAGTTGGGGAGAAAGGAGTTTGTTTGTGATGCCACCAAACATTTGATTATTCTGCAGTTGGGGTTGCAGTCCAAGTAAATAAACCACAGGGAACCTGCAGTTCCTGGGCTGCTCCAAGCTGAGTGAGGTTGCTCTGGTTGCTGCGTGTCTGTAAAGGAGGAGTTGTGTAAGAGCTTCCCAAAATTCAGGGCTTTAGGTTTACTTTTGCTCTAGTTCTGCAAAACTGTCAGCCTGACGGTTTTTCTGCTCTCTCTTACACTGGTTATATTACTCACAGATGTGACTTCATTCCACAGCACTTAATAATGGGGTTTGAAAAGATTCTCTTGTTTGGAAAACAACTAATTATTGTACAGCTGTGAGCAGTGGGCAGCTGTAAGTCACCCTGCTGGACCTTCCTGGCTCCTGCTGCACCCCTGCTCTGGCGTTCATGGAATCCCAGAATGGGTTGGGTTGGGTTGGAAGGGATCTTAAATCTCATTTCATCCCATCCCCTGCCATGGCCAGGGACACCTTCCACTGCACCAGGTTGCTCCAAGCCCCATCCAACCTTGAACACAGGGAATTAAGTAAAAGAAATCCAAGAAATTTGTTGTTCTCTCAGTGTTGTCTCAGGAAAGCTCATGAAGTTTAGCAGGGTGCTGCAGCTGGAGGGACAGGACACGGGGAATGGCTTCCCAGAGGGCAGGGAAGGATGGGATTTTGGGAATTAGGAATTGTTCCCTGGGAGGGTGGACAGCTCTGAATCCCTGGCAGTGCCCAAGGCCAGGCTGGACATTGGGGCTGGGAGCACCTGGGACAGTTGGAGGTGTGGAAGTAAGTGATTTTTAAGTTCTCTTCCATCCCAGACAGTTGTAGCAGCCTGTTATTCTGTGTTTGCTGGTGGTGTTACCTTGTGCTGCCTCACAGTTTCTCAGTTTTTCCCTTTTTCCCCAGTTTCACATGAGCTGAGCTGTTTGGAGCTCAGGACTTTGTGTGGTCTGGACCAAAGTTTGGTGTCTGGGTGGCTGCAGAGGACACTGGTGGTGTCCTGTCCTGTCCTGTCCTGTCCTGTCCTGCTGCAGTGATGGCACAAACCAAACTGGGAACACAACTCGCACTTCCAGGCTGGGGGGGTTTCTGAGCCAAGATGAATTTGACAAGTCTGTTATTGTTGGTCTTGTCCAATATTGAGAAATACTTGGCAGCTGTTTCCAGCCACATCCTATCAGTAATCGTAAAAGCAGACTGGTAACAATGGGAATAAAAATATGCTTCTTTTCCTAAGGAATGATTGATTTTTTCGTGTGTTTTCTTTTCCAGCAGACATATTCTATTTGTGTTCCAGCTGTTATTTGCATAACACTGCTGCTCTAAACCACTGAATCTACTTTGTTGTCACAACAGTCCTGTTTTAAATAAGTGTCACAACACGTTGGATTTTAGCTGATAAACCAGCCATGCAACTGCTGCTATTTCATGTTTTTATGAAGATCACTATGCTGCTAGTTAATGTTTTTTTTGAGACTTTGATTTAGGTGCTGACTTGGGAAGATAGATCATTTTAAGTTGGAATTTTGAAAGTGAATGGTATAGTTGAGGAAACTTGAAATTCACTGTTGTCTCCCTTTTTTCAAATTGCTTTTGAAAACTCCTCGAATCTGTTCCTTGGCGCAAATCCCTGCAGTTAAAGAGGGTTTTATTTCCTTGAGCAGGTGAATTCCAAGCAGGGAGGATCTCCGTGCCAGGAGAAGCGGGTGGTGCTGCTCAGCCCCCTGGGCAGGATGGAGATCTCGGGCTGTGAGAAGGGCGTACATGAAATCAAACTTCCCAAACCGAGCGTGCTGCCACGGGGGTGAGTTCGTGTCCTGTTGATCCTGGCCTGTGCTTGTGCTGGGGGAGGGAGATTGCCCAGAGCGTCTGAGAGCGCTCTTGGTTTGCTGATCCTGCTGGGAGGGGTCTCTTGGGCCCTTAAGGACTCCAAAATGCATCAGTTCCTCTGTGCCCCAAAAATATCGTCAAACATTTTAAACTCTTAGTGTTTTTAAGGTAAGTGTTGAAAGAATCCTTCCTGCCTTAATTTTTGGCGCACTTATAGATGTCACTGAGGGTAAAATCGCCTTGCACACCTCACAAATCTTGCAGACCTACATCTGGTTTTATATTTTTATATTTTTATATTTTTATTTTTTTATATTTTTTATATTTTTATATTTTTATATTTTTTATATTTTTATATTTTTATATTTTTATCTCTAATTTTTTATTTTATACTTTCTCTATACATTTATATATTCACATTTTTATATTTTTGTATTCTATATCTTTATACTTAATATATTTATATATTCGTATTTTATATTTTTATATTTAAGTTATTGTATTTTATATTACTTGATTTGTATTCTACATACATAAATTATTATATATTATTTTTATATTTAAGTTATTATATTTTATATTACTAGATTTGTATTCTGCATACATAAATTATTATATGTTATATTTTATATAAACAATTTAATGTTTATTTTTATATTTCTATATTTTATATTTTATATTCTTTTTATATTTGATATTCTTTTTATATTTTTATATTTTTATTTTTAATATTTTTCATTTTATGTTTTTCTATTTTCATTTTTTTTTATATTTTTATCTAGAGATCTGTGCTCCAACAGGTAGAAGCAGGACTGACTGATTGTTTTAATTACTGTGTGGTACTGGTGGGAGCTGTAGTTGCTTTCCCGGAGCTGTAGTGTCTGCTGGAGCTTGGATCAGATCCCACGTGGCAGTGGAGGTGATATCTCAAATCCAGGCCTGGCTGAGGAGGCATCAGTGCCTTTTCCTGTTTGTTGTTAGTGGTGTTCAGTCTGCTGGAGTCCATCTGTCCTACTCTCATCTTTGATTTTTTTTCCTTATTTGTGAGGAAATGTTCAGTGGCATTTTTCGAAGGAATGTTGAATTCATTCAGAATTAGATGCTAAATTTCTACGCCAAATTTCTTTGGCAAAATCAAGACTTGTTAGACTTTCTCAGACACCTCTAAGACTGGTCCTTCAGCTGAGTTTGTTAATTAAATTCCACTTTTCCACAGTCTGCTACATCAGTGCTGCCACTGACGAGACTCAAACAGGTTTGGCTTTTTTTCTCAACATTGTCTTTTTTTCATGCTGAGTTTGCCTCTAAAGTTCTCCATGGATTTGTAGGATGCCTGTTTTCCTATTTTATTCTCCTTGTAACTGAAATGGGTGTGAAATTAATCAGGACTGTGGAGCGTAATGTGTGTTCTGGTTGAAATATGATTTCACCTTCCATACAAAAACTCTGAAGCTTCTGGATTTCACAGTTTTACCAACTCCAGGGATATGGAAATGACTGCTTCAGTTCCTTCAGATTCTGGATTTCTGCTGATGAGGAATGGAGATAAATGGGTATTTAGGATAGAGTTGGAGCTTGGCTTTGCTGCAGAGCAAAACCTGCCTGGAGAGCAGCCCAGGGGAGGAGGATCTTCACCTTGTGAAGGGGAAATGTCAGTGAAGGAGTGGAATAACAGTTGGAAAAAGATTTGGGGGATCTCATTTGTAGGGATGGGTGCTGCTCTTTTACCAGAACATCTGGTAAAAAAAATCTGGTTTTGTTTTACCAGGACATCTGGTTTGCTGTAACATGTTCATGTTCTCTGGTTGAAGTTTCTCATGATCTTGTCCTTCATCAGAAGTTGCACAGTTTAGATCCTTTTCCTAAATTTTAATTTTCACCTGTTCTAGATGTTCCCTTTTCTCAGTGGTGAGCTGACTTCACTTCATCTTGAGGCATTAGTGGCATCCTGGTAGCCCTCAGCCTCACAGGCTGCATGATTTATGTGCCAAAATCGTTACATTAGAGGGTCTATCACTCAGGAGTAACTCTGAAGCTAAAGGCAGGAAGAGTGTTTTTATGATTACTTTAAGAATTTAAATCTGAAGCAGAAAGGTGGGACTTCCTTTTGTCTTTAGCGCTGATAAAGTTCTAAAAATTTTAAGGCCATCTGTAAATGTTTGTGCTGAAGTATAACATTTAATCTCTTCTACTCATCGCTGGTGAATAGTTGTTAAATCTGGCCTCATTATTTTCGACAGAATAAAATAAAAACAAAGCAGTGCCTGGTGTTTCTCCTAACTGGCTAATAAACGCCATGGCAAGAACATTGGGTGGGAAAAAAAAAACCATAAGAAACATAAAAATTGATTTTAATGGACCCCTGTCAGAGAGAACCATAATGAGCACAAGTCTGGTAATAAATATTGGTATTCTGCTCCACGGTGCTTGGGACTTCTCATGTGGAATTGCATGTAACAATCAATAGAGATTTTAGGGTTTTTTAACAACAAAAATAAGTAAACCTTTGAAATATATAAATACTTAAGACTTGCAATCTGTCAGACAAACCTGGTAGTTGTAGAAAAATCTGATAAGAGCCCCTGGTTAATGGCATAATCGCTTTGTGGAGATCTCGCTCTGTTTTACAGCTTGTAAAATGCTGTGCAATTAATCACCTGAGATTACAACCTCCTCACTGATGGCTCTCCTTAAAACTTAAGAACATAGACTATAATGGAGCCTAAAAGGAGAAGCAACAAAGTAAAACCCAGTTTCAGTATGCTTGAAAGAAATTGATCTATTAATGAGATGAAACTAATTGTAATAACCTGAGGTTATTCTGCTCCTCGGGAAGCTGCAGGGCTTAAAACTCCAGACACGTCACACAGGGATGGTTTCTCTTGGAGAGGAGGCATCTTTATCCAGGCTTCTGAAATCCTTGATGTGCATCCCAAACCTGGAACGGGATGGGCTTGGAGCAGCTGGGACAGTGGGAGGTGTCCCTGCCAGGTAGGGGTGGCACTGGGTGGGCTTTGGGGGACCCAGACCAGGCTGGGATTCTGTGATAAGGATGCCCTGATCCAAACAGGTCCCTGAAGGTTTGACATCCTAATCTGGACAAGTATATCTATTTCTAAGAACTTCAGTTTCACAGTTCGTATTTTAAAAACCCTTAAGTGTGTATAAGCTGTGTATATGTATTTTTTAGATATATTTTTATATATATATATATAGAAAGAGAGATTTAAAAAAAGTAAGTTATATAGTTTCTATTATATTATTTATTATTATATAATTTATTATTATATATATACAATATATAATTATATACATACAATATATATCATATATCATTATATTGTATAATATAAATACAATATATATTATACAATATAATGGTACATTATATCTATTTTATGCTATATCAGCTGTTGTAGTTTTTCTTTCAGTTCATGCCAATCTAATGATAAGTTTGGATCAATATTTCTCCAACATCCCAACCTGAAATATTACAAATGTTTAACACTTCTTGCTCATGTACAAAAGAACAACTCTCTTTCTTTTACTGGTATTATACTTCAACGTGTCTTCAGCAGCTTTGGAGTTTCAGAATTAGGTTTTTTGCTGTTCTGCTGCCAGCTGTGGTGTTCCCACACTGGGATGGCTCTGCTTTGAGAGGCCTTGACTCATTCCAGAGGTACAGGAGTAAGTTATCCCCTTGGTGAGGAGGTAACACGAACCATGGCTTTCCCTATAATGAATATTTACAGCACAAAATGCTTTGGAAATGTGAGCTGTGGACTTGGCATTGGGGTGGCATGTTTGGGCAGCCTGGCAAATGGTCAAACCCTGCATTTTGCTGCTGTAGGAATTGCCTGGTAGGAATAGACCCAGGCTTCATTTTGGGCTCTCTCAGGAGCAGTGTGATCTCATCTGCCCTCTGTGTTCCCTGCAGGTTATTTGTAATTTTCCTTAGTGTTTAATTTCCCTCCATCTTACTGAGGGACATCAGAGGAGGAGGAGGAGCAAGGAGCCAGTCTGGCCCTTCCCATATTGTTGATCTGCCTCAACCGTTCAGGGTGAATCTGCAGTTCAAGAAGTTCACCAGGGTTTCAGTCAATCTCTCTGTCCCTGTAACATGATCAGAAACTCTCCAGAATCTCAGTTTAAGCAGGTTTCCAGCTATTAGAGGTGGAAGGGAGATCTCAGGCGTGTGCAAAGGCAGAGGATGCAGCGGGGCAGGGACTCTGATAAGAGCCTAGAACAATAACTTGGAGAGGTGTGAACCACTCTGTTCATCTCCGAGGTATTTAATCATAGCCAGTGGTGATGGTTTAAATGTCAACTTTGCTAACTGTTTCATTCCTCATGCTGTAAAATTTACTGGGAGTGATATCTCACTTTGATGCCACAAGTGGGAGGCATTTGGGAGAGTGCCACTCCTCCTATTTTTCCACTGAGCACCAGCCAAGGCTAAGAAACTTAGTGGAGCTCAGGGGCACAGTAAAAACCCACTGAAGGAGGTAAGGATGTGACTTCTCTGCTGCTTGGAGTGGATTCGTGGTTTGCCATGAACATCTGAGGTGACTTCTGTGAGCAGAGGATTATCGCCAGTGTGGCTTGGAAGAGGCTCCACTCTTCCTCATTCAAGTTCTTCCTTGAATATTGTGTAACAACAGCAATTTTCTGTTTAAAATGGTGCAGGATAAACCCTGAATGAGTCAGAGGACAAACTTGGGGTAAAGAAATTATTGGGTTGGGATGAGCTCTAAATGGAGAGTGGGAGCAGGGAAAGGAATGGGGCTGGGGAAGGGAATGGGGAATCCCTGAGGAGCTGGGAAGGGGCTCACCTGGAGCAAAGGAAGATACCCAGGGATTTTTTCCCTCTCTGGAAGTCCCTGCCAGGAGGGCACAGCCAGAGGGGATCGGGCTCTGCTCCAGGGAACAGGGACAGGAGCAGAGGGAACGGCCTCAGGCTGGGCCAGGGCAGGCTCAGGGCGGAAATTAGGAGAAAACCTTTTGTGGAAAGGGTTGTAAAGCTTTGGAATAGCCCAGGAAGGTTTGGAGTGCCCATCCCTGGGTGGGTTGAAGCTTGAGGATGTGGTTGGTGGTGCTGGTTGATGGTTGGACGTGATGATCTTTGAGGAATTCTCCAACCTTAACGATTGCACAGTTCTTTGTTCAAACACCAGTGTCTGTGGACAGATCCAGCACCAACTCCCACCTGTTCTTTATTTCTGAAGTGCCTTGTGCCCAAAACCTTCAAGGCGCTGCTTTGGCTCAGAGAGCATCTGGTTCCTGTGGGTGATGCTTGTTCAAATCCAGGATTTTGGCCTTCTGACCCCTCCCAGAGCTGACAGCATTGGTTTTCACACTGATGAGCCAAGGGACAGCCTGTTTGTGGTGCCTGTGTGGAGCAGTCACCAGAAGAAGATCAGTCTTACATAAATGTTCCTCTTTCAAAGAAAACCTTTCATTTCCAAATATCTTTTAACTTGTGGCACAAAAATCTCATTGAGTTTTCTGCCACTGGTTTTGGAAACAAAACATGCAGATGCCTGGGTAATAGGGAGATGATGCTTGTTACTTCAAATTACTTCAAAATAACAGGAAAGTGTATTTTAAAAAATAGGAAAAAAAGGAAAAAAGAAATATTGGCTTCTCCGGTAGAAGTCTCTACAAATATCCAGGCATCAATCTTTATTTCAGCAGATTCAATGGATGTGGCAGGAAGAGTTATTATATAGCATAGTCCTCCTTTTATTAAAAATAAACTGGGCTAGGGTTTTTCATAGTTTCTTGTGGAGATGCTACAGATTGTTTATGCTGCATCAAGCTAAGAAAACTTTTTATTGGAAGTGGTGTTTCCAAAGCATAAACAAAACAACTTTCTGCATCTTTTTAGAGTTCAGCCTGACACGTAGCACAGCTCAAAGATGTGGTTTCACATGGTTTTAGCAATGGTTTGTGGGCAAAGTTTTATTGTCAGGTCTGGCTGGTGAATTTAATTCTGCATGATTAGCAAAACCCACGTTCCTCTCTCACTGAAGCCGAAGTGAATCTTGAGCAACTCGACTGTAATCAATACTCGACTTTAGCTGTGTTATTTTCCCTGACAGCACGGCTGCATTTCTATTATCTGTCAAAGGCAGCATTGCAGGATTCAAATAGGAGTGGGTTTTGCAAGGCTTCAGCTGTGGTTTTCTCCCGAAATCTTGGCAGAGAAGCCTTTGAGGGCTCTGTGCAAAAAAAGAAAAATAATCAAAGTGCGGATTTTTTATTGGTGGATGAGAAGCTGGACATGAGCTGGTCATGTTCACTGAGAGCCCCCTGGGCAGCAGGAAAGGGGAATTGTGTGCCCAGGTGAGCCCCACCTGCAGAGCCCAGCCCAGGAGGGACCTGGAGCTGCTGCAGAATCCAGAGGAGGCACCAAATGCTCAGGGGATGGAGCAGCTCTGCTGGGACACCTGCGTTGGGGGGGGCTCACCTGGGCAGGGAAAGGTTGGGGTGAGCTCAGAGCGGCCCCACAGCACCTGAGGGAGCCACAGGAGAGCTGCAGAGGGACTGGGGACAGGGATGGAGGGACAGGACACAGGGAATGGCTCCCAGTGCCAGAGGGCAGGGCTGGATGGGAGATTGGGAATTGGGAATTCCTGACTGGGATGGGATTCCCAGAGCAGCTGTGGCTGCCCCTGGATCCCCGGCAGTGCCCAAGGCCAGGCTGGACACTGGGGCTGGAGCACCTGGGGCAGTGGGAGGTGTCCCTTCCATGTCCCTACCATCAAACCCCCAGGACTGAGGTCCTCTCCAGCCCAAACCATCCTGGCATTGTGCAAACCCCCGCAGTGCTGGTTCCCCTCTAGCCCCGCACGTTGCTCCCATCACACATTTCATAGTCAGGGCTCTCCAGGCTGCTCTTACAGACCCCTGTCAGTAAAACTCTTGTGTGGTTCAGTTCTGTCCCTCCAGGAGAGCTGCAGGAGGGATTCCTGTTACACACATCCAGCTGTGTCTGTGCTCACACCCCTCTGTTCCATCCCAAAACACCTCTGTGGCTTTAAATTGCCTCCAGCATTATCTGTGCATCTAATATCTTTTTTTCTCAAGGACCACAGAAGTGAGGGAGGAAACCCAAGATGAGGAGTTGCAACATTGAAAACACCCACTAATTCTGGGACATAATAGAAACATAATCCATGTCATTATGCAGCCCATTTTCCCATCCTTACAGCAAGGATTTGCAATGGAAAAATGCTCCACTGCATTAATCTGCCTCTGGCAGGGGCAGTGGAAAGGTTCCACTCCTGGCCTGAATTACTCCTGGCATTGGTGGAGTCACACCAGGCACTGTTCCTGTGGCACAGCACAGGGCAGGGAGTCGGGAGAGGATTTGTTTTCTGGGAAATTTCTCGAGGAGATGATGCTGCATAGACAAATTCTCCCACTCCTCTTTGGTGGAATCATTTTTCAGCACTATTAGAGCTCTGCATCTTCCACACCAGAGAGAGAGAGAGTCATATTTGTGGTATTTTCAAGTGGGTGTCTGCACAAGTTATATTATCTAATACAGTTTCTTGTTATTTTTGCTGTTTTGAAATATCAGCACTGTAAAATGTGATCACTGGGCTCTTCCAACATGTCTTGATTTAGGAGCCAACCCTCAGGGTTACAAACACAGCCCAGCTGAGCAGCAAAGCTTGGTGTTCTGCACCCTGAAACTGGGGTTCTGCTGTTCAGACAGAGCCCTGTCCATGTCAATGTGCAAGGGTTGGAAACATCAGGTCAGTGCCGTGGGTTGTGATGGTGTTCACAGGGGTTCTTGGATGAGGGCAGAGACGAGGATCTGACTCCATGTTTCACAAGGCTGATTTATTATTTTATGATAATTTTACATTAAAACTATATTAAAAGAATAGAAGAAAAGGTTTCATCAGAAGGCTAGCTAAAAATAAAGTACCAAAGAATGATAAAAAGGTTTGTGGCTCGGCTCTGTGTCCAAGCCAGCTGACTGCGATTGGCCATTAATTAGAAACAACCCCATGAGACCAATGCCAGCTGCACCTGTTGCATTCCACAGCAGCAGATAACCATTGTTTGCATTTTGTTCCTGAGGCCTCCCAGCTTCTCAGGAGGAAAAATCCTGAGGAAAGGATTTTCCATACAAGATGTCTGCGACAATGAGTCAGTGCCCAGCAGGAATCATGGAAGGGTTTGGGTTGCAGGGACCCCAAATCCCCCCAGTGCCACCCCTGCCATGGCAGGGACCCCTCCCACTGTCCCAGGTGCTCCCAGCCCCAATGTCCAGCCTGGCCTTGGGCACTGCCAGGGATCCAGGGGCAGCCACAGCTGCTCTGGGCACCTGTGCCAGGGCTGCCCACCCTGCCAGGGAAGGATTCCTTCCCAAAATCCCATCTAAATCTACCCACTGTCAGCTTAAAGCCATTCCCTGGGTCCTGTCCCTCCATCCCTGTCCCCAGCCCCTCTGCAGCTCTCCTGGAGCCCCTTCAGGCCCTGCCAGGGCTCTGAGCTCTCCCTGGAGCTGCTCCTGCCCAGGTGAGCCCCCCCAGGTGTCCCAGCCTGGCTCCAGCCCTTGGAGCATCTCTGTGGCCTCCTCTGGATTTGCTGCAGCTGCTCCAAGTCCTCACTTTGAGGAGCCCAGAGCTGGACACAATTCTCCAGGAATTGAAGGAGAATTCTCCAGGACTCTCTCAAGGAGAGAGGGTGACAATCCCCCACCCTGAGCTGTTGGTGACACTCCTGGTGATGTACCCTGGGATGCTGTTTTTGCTGTTGGGTGGCTGTTCCCAGCTCCAGTTCCTGCTCTTCCCTGGCCACTTTGGCTCACACATTTCAGTGAAACCCAGAGGTCTCACCCTGCCAGTGCCTGTGCTAATTATGGCTGTTCTTAAAATGCCTCCCGTAATTCCTTCTATAAAAAGAATTTAAGGCTTGGTAGGACAAAGCCCGGTAAATCACCCTGGAGCTCAGGGCTGGGAGGGAATGTGTGTCCTTAACCCCCAGGTGCTGCTGCAGTGCTCATCCCTGCGATGCCAGGGATTTTCAGGGAAATGGCAAATGCTCCTCAGCACCCCATGCTGGGAGGGAAAGAGTTAAATTCTAAAACCTTACCCTGTAACTGTAAATGCCATTTTTCTTTCTTCACAAATGTAACCTTTTAACATTTATTTTTAGCTTTTACATTAATATATGTAAAAATATTAAAAGCTCTTGTATATTACATTAAAAACTTATGTCAGCTGCCCTGCTTTTTCCTATTTATTAAAACTTTTCAAGCAGTGAAAACATTTTACTTGTTAATGAGGGGAAGAAGGAAAATTAATGACATAGAGCTCGGATCTTCCAAGATGTCTCCTTTTAACCATGCAAAACCAGCTCTTTTCCCACACTATGTAGTTTAATTTCTGTGTTAGGGTTCAGTAAGCAAATGCAAATAGATTTAATGATTTGCATCAGTAGATCACTTCTCAGTTTAATATCCTCTGATATTTTGGTCAAGGACTTTTTCTTTGGAAGGCTACTGCTGTTTTGTGGAGGAAAAATATTAATAATGGTGGCATTGTGAGGTTCAAGTAAAGCAGGGGAAATGTATAACTTATTCAAAAGCAGCATCTCCCATTATCTTCTCACTAAGATCATGCAGTGGAAAAAGTTATCAGGGAAAAGACACTTAAGAAATAATTGTGAATTGCAGATGATATTAAACATTTAGTGCTGCTTTCCATCCCACGTCTCATTTTCTGTCAGAGTGTTCAGAGGCTGATCAGATTGGCAGTGGTGAGAGGTGCCTCTCCCTGGGATGGGGAGTTGTCTTCTCCCCACCAGGAATAAACAGGAGCTGTTCCACCACTCCGGGCTTGGGGTGGCTTCATTGGAGCCTGCAGTATTTGCCTTACTTAAACCCAACTTCCCAAATTTCCTTAAAATGCCTGTTCATTAAATGAAAATAGTTCCAAGGATGGATCTCTTGCAGATCGACCCCACCAGCTCGTCTTTGCTGGTTCTCACTGATTCTGGGTAAGAAATAAATTCCTGTTGGCTTTTGAGAAATTTAAACCTGTTTAGTGCACATAAATTCTTCAAGTGGTAAATACTCATTATTGCCTCGTTGCTTACTAAAATGGGCACTTGCTGGTGATAAAAACTTTCTGATTGCTTCTCAATTTCTGAATAACTGTTGTGGTCAGCTGAGCAAGCGAGGTTTGGAGCATTTCTCAATTTATTTGGTTAATTGTGACCTTTGAGAGGCTTATTGCTATAGGCTGCTGATATATGTAAATTGTCCCTTGCACTAATAGATTTCTAAATCGCGTTTTATTTTCCTGTTACTATCATCATAATAATGCAGATTGAGACACGAAGTCAGAATTGTCTGCAGGCTGTGGCAGAGGACTTTCCTCCTGCCATCTCAGAGCAAGAAATAATGAGATTAGGTTAGAAACTTTGTCCTTTAGGTTCCCAGCCAGTTGTTTTCCTGTCATTTGTTTTTGCTGTGCGTTATTGATGCCCGTCCCCCTGGCTCTGTCATGCCACAGTTGGGTTTTGCTTGTGCTCAGGTGATGATGATGAACGGCCTCCCCGAGTGCCCTGCTGCTGGCGATGCTCCATCAGTGTCACAGCCCGCCGGGGTGCAGGGCTTTATTGTTCCAGAGGTGCTCCCGTGCAGCTGCTGCTCCCACGCATGCACACACACTCACAGATTGCAGCGTGGGCAGGGCTGCCAGGGCGGCTCCTGTGGTCAGCACTGGTGCCCAGCTGGCAGAGCTTTAGATGGGAAAATGCTGACTGCTTTCTGCTCCGGGTGGAAAGCCTGTCCAGAATTGGAAGGAAAACATTCAAAAGGATGAGGTTTTTCCACATTCGTGGACCCACACGGGTAAAGGTCTTGATACGTTTCAGGACCAAGCTGGTATTCTTAGGAAAATTTAGAATCTGCAGGTTGTCCATCCAGATTATCTGGGCAATAAACTGACATTCCAAGTCTTTTATTTCAGGCATTGAAATCGCTGAAAGGACTTGAAAGTTCCCTTGAGGACAGATGCTCTTTTAGACATTCCTGCTCCAGTAGGAAATGTCTGGGTTGTTCCTAAGAGTGGGGTCAGGGTTATACCCCAGGAGAATGAGTCTCCCTGGAGGAGTGGTGGTGGTTCCTGGGTGAGAACATCAGAGCATTCCTGGTGCTGCCTAGGAGCCCTCATGGCCGAGAGGCCTCTGCATTTATTGCTGTGTGAAGCATCATGGAGGGACACCGGGGTTTTGATGGTCACCAGGCACAGAGCTCCTGGGGTACAGGATGCTGTAGGAAACCGTGGAATCACCATCCCTGAAAGTGTTCCAGAACCATGAGGACGTGGTTTAAAGGTGGACATGGTGGTGCTGGTTGATGGTTGGACGTGATGTTCTTAAAGGTCTTTTCCAGCCTTAACATTTCTGTGGTTCTTCGATTTATCAATATGTGAAATACAACTGTGCTGACCAAAAACTTCCAGCTGGATAACTCCACCAAATATCCTGGAGTGTAGATGACCGGATAAGTGGACAGAGGAAGATGGAAAATATTTCCTGCTTTATTTTTTGAGCTCTTCAAGTTCAATGATCTGACTTGGGGGAGGAGTTGTGGAAAGTTTAAACGCTGCATGAAACTTGGCCATAAATATAAATCAGCTCCTATTAAGGCAATTTGAGCTGTAATACCTCAATAATTTGCAAGTAGTCATTCTTCACGCTCCTGAATGTTCTTCACCTCTGAGAAGAGTTTGTTCTAATTTTAAATGGACACCTGAAGAATATAGAAAATGTCTTTCTGTTTGTACCTCCGAAATTCCAGAGTCCACACTGACCTGATCATTGCACCATGGATTGACTGTCTTGGCACTCTCCACCTCTACCTGAATTCTTTGAAACAGCCTGGTTTTCTTTAATTTCTTCTGCTCATGCTAGCAGGGATAACAAAGCAAGGTGGGTGGAGTTGTTTGTGGGGTTTTTATTGATTCCTTGAATATTTTGGTTGGTTTTTCTGCCTTTGCTGCCGTGGTTGTGTTAAAGCAGATCCCGTTTTCCTGTCGGTCATGGTTGGGATCACCTCTCAGCTCCTGCAGGTCAGAAGTTCTCTGCAGGCTGGGTAATATTGCTTGTGACTCTGAGCTTGTCCAGATGCTCCTCATTGATGCAGAAATCCTCTGGGCTTTGAGATTTATGTCCCAGTGTGGAACAGAGGATATCCTCAGGGTTGGGATAGCGTGTCCCGCTTCCTGCCCGTTCTGGGAAATACGTCTTGGAATTCTTTCTCGTAGGACTTGCAGCAAAACAAAAGCAGACAGGAACAAGAAAAACCTTCCTGGTAGGTGTGGTTGCAGGGCGTGCAGGTAATTTGAAAATGAACAAGGAATCTGCTGTCTGAAGTGAGGATAAATCACAGTAAAAAGATGTCAAGTGGCCAAAAAAACAACCCCCAGGTATAACAAAGCTGAAGGCAAACAAAAATGCACATTCTTGATAAGACTTTTTATTTGCTGATAGTTCACATCTGGGATGAGGCAGACTGAGCTTCCCTCTGATGTGGATCTAGAATATTGAATTCTTTTACAGGCTAAAAAATTGCCTGTGCAGTAAAATCTCACACTTTGAAAGCAGTGTCACCCAAACACTCACTTTTAGGGATTTTTAGTACTGAAGATTTGCTGCTTTTTTGTTGCTGTTTGGTATTTTGTAAGTTGTACAGTAGTGGCAACAAAGGGCTGCTTTGAGTTGGCTTTAGCATCTGGATCACTAAAAGTATTGCTGAATTATATAACTTATTTGTTGATATTTATTCCAAAAGCTTGCTGCATCTTGATTCTTAGTTTTGTGGAACTCTTGAAAAGAGCCATCAGAATGAGCACTTATTTAGTAATTTATTACATATTAACATTGCAGAAAGAATGAAATAAATCCTATTGATTCTTCCACTTCTTTGCACTACCTTTTTGCTTTGTCTGCATTCACATTGTAACTTTGTCTTCACTCCATCCATTTCTTTCAGGTCTATCACTTGTTATCAAAATTCCATAGTAATTAGGATGATTTGTGGCCAAGGGAGCTCTAACTCACACGACTGCAGGCTCTGGCAGAGTGGCCCTGGCAGAATAGGAAGGTCTGCTTTGTTTTGGGCTGCAGGAGACACATCTGTGAACGTTAATTGGGAAATACCTTTTTATTCACCCAGCACTTCGAAATTGGGACTCTTGTTAGGGAATGCCTTCCCATCTCGAGTGAACATGACTCATTATTTCAGTGCATTTTTCCTGCTTTTCAGAGGTGATTCTTTTCTCTGGCAACTTCTGAATGTTCAACCATGATAAAGTTGTGAAATGTTGTTTGTTGTGCAGAGAAAACACCCATCCTTCTCCTGGTGTGAAGGCACTTCTGGAGCCTGAAAGGAGAAGGAAATATTTTTTCTTTTGGAATAGGAGTAAAATTGATTCCAGAAAAAAATGAATATTTTTGTAGGAGTTTATTTTTCAAGCCATAGATATTGATGTAATGCATGGCTGGAGACCTCCAGTCATGGAGCAGCTTTCAGGTCTCCAGTAATGGAACAGTTAAATTTTGCCACAGCTGACCTCACAAAAAGCCCTGAGCTCCAAGGGGAGGTTGAAATCCATCCAATGTCCTTTAGCTTTGTTCTGGAAAACCTCATTTAGGGTGAAGCCCTCTTTGGTTTGCAAGGGCTGAAGCAGCACAAACGCTGCTCTGTTTGCAAGATACAATATTTAGCCATAATGCAGATGCCTTCCCTTGTAATGGATGTGAATGGACCTCACATGAATGCCAATGAATGTGTAGAGAAAAATTAAGCTGCCATTTGCTGCTGTTATTGAATGTTTTACAACAGAATTGCTGCCAGTTTTGTGAGGTCTTAAGTGTTTGACATCAGCTCCAATGCTGCCAGAGCATGGATTTGGATCTTTGTGTACCAAGAAAAACTTTCCCGTCTTTATTGTCTTAAAATACCTTCAAGGATAAGAAACTGCCTGGAGCTTGTGGCTTCAGAGTTTAGGAATGTTAGTGTGTAATGATGAGGGGAAAGAGTTGGTGGCAGGGTTTTAAAAAGGCATAAAAATATAGCCAGTTGTGTAAATGAGTGTCCTTGCTGAAGATTTAAGCTCATATGCTTTTTTAGTGTTTTTATCATGTAACTAAACACATTTTAACTAAACACGTTCCAGTGTGTTTTATTTGAGCTGCCTTTGTTCAGGCATCGTAGAATCAGAATCCCAGGTTGATTTGGGTTGGGAGGGACCCCAAATCCCCCCAGTGCCACCCCAGCCATGGCAGGGACACCATCACTGTCCCAGGTGCTCCAGCCCCAGTGTCCAGCCTGGCCTTGGGCACTGCCAGGGATCCAGGGGCAGCCACAGCTGCTCTGGGCACCTGTGCCAGGGCTGCCCACCCTGCCAGGGAAGGATTTCTTCCCAATCTCTAATCCAAGCCCACCCTCTGTCAGTTCAGGACTGAGTTGTGCTTGGAAGCTCCAGGGTTTGTTCTGAGGAGCAGTGAGTGGGGCAGAAATGGCACAGGAGCCCTGGGAGATGGAGCAGCAGCAGCAGCAGCAGCAGCACATCTCCATGGGCAGGACAGTCCAACCAGGTACCACACAGGCTGTGGTACCTGCATCACACCTGTGTGGGATTTCCTTGGAGCAGTGTGAGCATCCCTGTCTGCCTCTGTCCCTGGAGCTGTGGCAGTAATGACAGACTGGAGGTGTCTGTGGTCAGCCTTCATCTCTCATCTTCCTCAGGTGCTGGAGAGGACCATGAGGTGACTGAAACAAATCCCAGGGAGAGGGGAGTGGTGTGGCATTGCAGGGAAGGGGCAGTGACAGCAGTGATCTGTCACCGTGAGCTGGAATCCAGCCCTGGCTCCTTTGGGCTGGGCTGGGAGGGAGGGTGGGTGGCAGGTGGTGGCAGTCCTGGAGGAGAGGGGACATGGAGAGTCCTGTCCTGTCCCCTGCAGGGAGTGGCAGCTCACCCAAGCACTGCCCTGTGTGATGCTGTGTGGCATTCACGCTGGGTTCGCTCACTCAGCGTTGATGTTTGGCATCCTGGGGTGGCAGTAGGTGAGCAGTTAGTGTGTGACACCACAGGAACAGCGGGGTGGGTGCAAAACACCTCAAAGAAATGGGGCCTTTGTTCACCGGGGACAGCTCTCTGGTGTAGTGGATGCAAAACTAGAATTATCTTCATCACATTGGTGCCTTCCCCAAAATCCTTGTGCTGGCACAGCACAGGGCTGGTTTTCCCAAATGGAAAAGGTGATTTTTAGGGCAGGGAGCTGCATGTGGCCATACTGGGAATGAGTTCCTGTAACTCCCAGGCTGTGTGGATAAAATGTCTCCTGAAAATGTCCCTGTGCTCCTGGAAGTTTCAAGCAGCGCAGAAGGACGAACACCCCGTCTGTGTACAGTAGGACCTGTTTTGTGAGTATTCTGAACTTTTCTCTCCATATTTACAGCTTTGTGCTTGAAAGAGGGTTGAATATTGACCTAATTTGTCTTTTGAAAGGACACAGAGTTTTACTGGAATACTTATGCTATTGGAGTAGACAAATGCAGGTGCTATTCCTTTGGTGGCCGCTGCAGAAGGTTGATGTGCTCTAAGATTTACTGTGCATCACCTTAGCCATCATTCCCATAAGTATTAATTTTAACTCCACTAATAAGAAACTGAACAAAAGTGGAATTATGAGTTCAGTAGTATTCTATGAAAGGTCAGTTGTTAAAAAGGCAGAGTCTGACATTCTGTGAAAAAGGTGCCTTCATTAATCATCCTGATAGGATAGCATAGGATATTCTTGACCAATACCCACCATCCTGGCTGTGCAATGTGCTGAATTCCATGTAGAAAAACAAGGATTAGCTGAAGAAATGCACAGTGACCATTTTTTACTACTGTAACATTACTATTTCTTTATTCAAAGTATAGAAAAATTAATGGAGATGCTTTTATTAGGCAGACTGTCGCAATTTTAAAAGTTTGTTAATTTTATAGAATCATGCATTGTTATGGGAGTAATATTTAAATACACAATCTGTAAGAATATAAATGCAGTAATACCAAACACCAATATTAATGTAATTTATAAAGTATTTATGACCTCTTAGAAGAATTTTCTTAATATGTTGTTTAAATATGCAGTTTTGCTACACAATAATTCATCTCTGTAAATCCTGAACGATTACTCCTCTATGAACCCAGCAGTTTTAATTGCCAAGTAAAATGTTTTCCTGGGTGAAATTATTATATTGAATTGTTTGTGTGTTTTTCCTTGTCCACCACAGTGATGGCAATTTGAAAGTTAATACAAATTATATAAATTATTAAGCACAGGCCTAGTGGAACATTAATCAGGAGAACATCTTTATTGTGACCGTTCCTGACAGATTATGTTCACCATGATGCCCATTAATGCACTGCATTGTGAGAGCCCATGTCCATTACAGAATCCCCTTTGTTACCAGTGTCAGGTCTAATTCAGGGCAGCAAATCTCAGGCCAGGTTGAATATCTTTTGGAGATTTGATGGAAAAATGCTGTTTTGGAAGCGAGGGGCCTCACCTGTTTAATTCTCTCCAAGTTGTTAGCCTGTGTAGCAGACACTGTAAAATGCAAAGTCTGCAGTAGTCTTTTTCCCTTTAATGTCATAATTTTGCATAATGGCTGTTTGTGCTACATTGACTAAGTCCATGGATTGCTTAACATAAGTGATTACATTTTCCTTTGATTGTAAACTCCCTCCATTAGAACTACTGTACAAAAACTTGTAAATGATTTGTTGTTCAAGCTTTCTACTTCATTAGCTCCAGCCCACACTCTACAAGAGTCGTTGTCTAAGAGTTACTAATATTTGTAATGAACTGTATAATATGGGCCCTTTTACTAAATTTAAAAACAGATGGTATCTGTTAACAACAGTTTATCATGCAAATTGAACCCTGGCAAAAACTCCTCTCAGTGGTTGCGTTGCTGTAGGCCAAATCCTGGTGTCTTGGTTGGGTTTTTGATGAAATAGCAAGAAGGAATAATTGTTGTTTTCAGCACTTGTGACAGATGCAAAATAACCACGGTCAGAAGTCCCTGAGAAGTCAAAACTCCAGATTTTTTCCTCTGGTGGAAGATTTAAGTTCCCTTTCATGCCTTTAACATGTGCTTTAAGATTTACTTTCAAAATTTACAATTTTTGCACATCCTGACAGGTTTTAGATCTCTGTACCTGTAATTTCTCTCATTTAAGCCCTGAGCTGGTGTGAAGGAGAATTTCCCTTTTGTGAGGACTTGCACATATTGATCTCAACAAGTGGAAAGATCAGAGGATGTAATACACACATTTTTCTGCAAACTTTGAAAACAAGAGGAAAATTGGCTCACATTACACCAGCAGTTCTGAAATTGTACCATCAAAAGAATCCTCCTGCGTGGCGTGTTTGCTGCTAATCCTGCATGGAGGAAGACTTCAAAATTTAAGTAGAGTGAGGAGTCTGCTTGTAAATATATTCTTGTAATACCAATTTTCACCCTCAAACACTAAAAAATTTGAGGTTTTTTTTTTTAGTGCGAGGCGTTCTGAGTTTGCACTTCTGTTTTGGAAGAATACAGGGTCAGTCTTGTCTTTGTGTGCTGCAATTAATGCTAAGAAATGGCAAAATCTGATCCCTTGGCCTCAGTGTTCTGCAGTTTCTCACTGCTGTTGGTGAACAGTAATTCCCAGGATGATCTCACTTTTCCCACTGTCCATCCCATCCATTTGGGAAGAGGCATTTTGCCTGATCAGCCCCTTTCCTGCATTCCCAGCCCTTTTTCCTCTGGAAGCGCAGGGAAGGATGTGAGATGTGACAGCAGCCAGGGAAAACAGAAGGCACCTTTTAATTTTGTCAAAAGAAATGCTGGAAATTCCCAGCCAGGAGAGTCCATAAAAGCCAGGACTGTTCCCATATGGGGAGGAGCATGGCAGGTGAGCAGAGGAGGAATTTTTGGAGACCAAGCCTGGTGTAGGAAGAGCCTAGTTGCTCTTCAGAGCATCTTCCCTGTGATGCCAGGGAAGATGCTCTGAAGAGAGGAATCACTTTATCAATTTATCCTTGAGCTGATCATTCTCTTATAGCAGAATCTCAGGTGAATAACCATCCAAGCTGGACGCTTGTCATTAAATAGCACAAAAATCACCTTGTTAATAAGTTCTGGACACGCAGTTCCAGGATAAGGGAATTTATTTGGTGGCAGGCTGTTGGTCCACATGTGCTGAAATAAACACCTGTAGAGGCACAGCCATTCCTGTGGGAAGGATTTAAACCTACCGCCCCTTGTCCCTAAGACTGGCTTAGGTAAGCCTGAGGCTCATACTGGCTTGAGCTCATTACTAAATTATGGTTATTTAGTGGCTTGTTTAATAATTTGTGGTCCAAATCAATTGTCAAGCTCACGGTGCACCTGCAAAGGCGCCACACTCTGCAGAGGTGGTGGGAACTCCTCAACTCCTCCATTTATGTGGTTTGTTCAGCTCAAGGGATGGCTGCTCTGACCCTTGGAATGTCCTTCCTCTGTCTCATCCACCTAAACTTGTGTTTTGTCTCAGCTTTTTTGCTTTATGGTGTTTTTTAGTCCTTTTTGGTTGGCTTACATCTCCTTCCTGCCCTTCTGGAGAAGGGCTGAGGTGGACATGGCTGATTTATACCCACCACCCATAAATCAGAAGGTTTGATATCCTTAGAGGAGGGGTGAGACACCTAAAACAGTGTTAGTGAAATTAAATGGTTAATTTTGGACCTGCAGAGCAGCTAGGCCAGCCCCTGCCTGTGGGCACTGTAGTTTGGAAGATATTTTGCATCTCTTTGTGTTCCCCTCGCCCTTTTTGCTGAAATGAACACAAAATAGGTGCTGTGGTGGGTGCTGTGCTCCTCCTGTGCCCCCCAAAAGTGGAGGAGCATCTCTGCTGTGGAGAGGGGGCCAGGCCCAAGCTCCCTGCTGTAAAAGAAGGGCACCAGGCAAGCCTATTCCGTGAATAAAAATGGGAAATGCATTGAAGTCGAGATACAGTATCTTTGTAGTAATAAAAGCAGCAGTACAGATTTACTGGGGAAGGAGTTTTAACTGTAATACTGTGGAATAGTGGGTTATTTTGTGTTCAAGAGCTACATTTATCACAAAAATGATGATATACAAATCACTTCCATATCACAAAATGTTCTTGGTCAAAATTGGCTTGAGGCAAGTGATATCTTCGAGTAAACAGTATATGAAGACCATATCTTAAAATGATAGATCACCTAATTTTGTTCTGACAGAGGTTTTTGCTGCAACAAACATCTGTCACTGAAATACCAATTCAGAGATATGGAAGCCAAATTGTGGAGGTTTTCCAGTGTTTGTCGCTCCTAACTTAAGAACGCCACTGTTAGTCCTGCAGATATTTGGAGATAGGAGGCAGCTCGTGGGTTTAACACCTTCAAGTGTTTAGTTAAGTGTTTTAAGAGGTGGAAGGGCCTTTAAATGCAGATTAGCAACTTGGGAAGGGATTTGGACCTGTGGGAGAGAAGGGAGTCTTAATGCAAAGGGTGTGAGTCCCAAACGCATCTGACCTGCCCTGTGAAACCAAATTTCTGACCCTGCTCTACACCTGAATGTAAAATAATCATCAAAAATTGAAATTTGGTCTCAAGCATTTAGAGACGTGATTAAATTTTATTTGGAGGAGAGATGTGAAGGATTTTAATGCAGTAAAAATATAAATATCTACTGAAATACTTCTGTTTCAGTGGAAGCTATTTGTTTGTGTCTAGTTAGCAGCTAAAAAAACTAAACAAAAATTGCAAATCACTACTGAAATGAGTTTTAAGTCTACTTTGTGTTGACTTGTGGTAGGAAAATGAAATTTGGCTCCAAACTGTCACCATTCTGTGATATTTTGCAGACAGGATGAAATGGCAAATACCAGGTCCTTGGAGGAGGAAAGCACTTACTGGTCATGTCAGAAATCCTTCCAAGTTTATTATTATTATTATACATCCCATATTTTATTCTAATTACTTTCAACTCCATTGATGTTCCTTTAACTCTCTGTTAACAAGAACATCCCTACCTCTGCACTTGCTTGGGTCTCATTTAAATACCGATAAATACATATAAATACAATATAAATATGCAAATACATCATTTTGATATATTTTTTCAAATTTTTTAGTCCTTTTAAATGGTGCTGTGATCGGATCCAACGTCTAAAGGATCTGCAAGAGCTTTGTTTGCTCCTCAAATACACATTTTAAGTTATTTAAATTTCTCAAAGTAAAGCTGTGTTTAAGTCACTTTTCTCTGGGTTAACTTCATGTGGACAATGGAAGCCAAATTTGAGTTTGGCAAACTACAGATAATAAACAAGGTAGGCCCTGAATTGGAGGGGTTTTTGTATTATCAGTCTTTATAATTACTTCATGGTTTTGTTGCATGATTTTATATGCACACTTCATGTGCTCGTTTTCAGGAGTGCACTAATCTAAATTAATAAAATAATAATAATAAAAGTTGATAAAATGGTAGTTACCACTCCATGAATTCAAGCTGTTGTAAGAATTACTGCAAGTTTGGGGATGTTAATAATCAAACTACTGGGTTTCACAAGAGCTTGTCCAAAAATTAATGAATTCTCTTGAAATTACTCATCTAAAGCACATTCTGAGGTCAGTTGGCACAGTACAGGAATTAAAAATGCTGCATGTTCCCCTTCAAGAGTATAAAAGTATTAATCCATTTTCCACAAAAAAAAAAAAAAAAATTAAGGAATGAACAAACAATAATTTTTATTTATTCATTCCTGTACCTTTCTGATCAATCCTGTTTGCTTAATCAACATTGCCAACTGAGTTAATTCAAGTTATTGTGACAGGACTGGTTTGATTTGGCCCAAAAGCTGAGGAGCCTTTGCTGGGCAGTGTGGAGGCAAATAATTCTGTGAGGTGCCAGTGGAAGGGGATGAGCTCCAGTTTGTATGGGAAGGATAATTCCCATTTCCATGGGAGCTGGGGGCAGATCCTGGGCAGGCAGCCCTGGGAGGGATGGGGTGGGAATGGGAATAGGAGTGGGAATGGCAATGGGAATGGGAATGGGGATGGGAATAGGAGTGGGAATGGGAATGGGAATGGGAATGGGGATGGGGATGGGAATGAAAATAGGGATGGGAATGGGAATGGGGATGGAAATGGAGATGGGGATGGGGATGGGGATGGGAATGAAAATAGGGATGGGAATGGGAATGGGAATGGGAATGGGAATGGGGATGGGGATGGAAATGGAGATGGGGATGGGGATGGGAATGGGGATGAGAATGGGAATGGAAATGGAAATGGAAATGGAAATGGAAATGGAGATGGGGATGGGGATGGGAATAGGGATGGGAATGGGAATGGGAATGGGAATGGGAATGGGGATGGGGATGGGAATGGGAATGGGAATGGGGATGGGGATGGAGATGAGAATAGGGATGGGAATAGGGATGGGAATGGGAATGGGAATGGGAATGGGAATGGGGATGGAAATGGAGATGGGGATGGGAATGGGATGGGAATGGTAATGAGAATAGGGATGGGAATAGGGATGGGAATGGGAATGGAAATGGAAATGGAAATGGCGATGGAAATGGGGATGGGGATGGGAATGGCAATGGCAATGGGAATGGGAGTGGGAATGGGGATGGGGATGGGAATGTAGATGGGAATGGGAGTGGGAATGGGAATGGTCATGTTTTCCTCCTGTTACCATGTGGAGCTGCTCGTGTGAGCAGTCCATGTTTTTTGAAAGCCTGGACTGGTGTCACACGAGCAGCTCCTGGTGAAGAACCAGCAGTGCCGAGCGCGGGTTGTGGGCTGCGGGGAAGGGAGGAAGGGGTTAAAGAATTCATAAAAAATGAAGGATCCTAATATTAAAGTGGGGGGAAAATGTGGGTGAATGACATATTTTTTACACACCTCAACTGTCAACATTTCTAATCAAATCATCCAGCCTTCTTGCTTCTTAAATGATACAAGCAATATTTCCTGTAATAAACACCCCTAAGTCTAATGAGAGGCCCTAAGGCAACTTCAAATGTATGAATTCATTATAATTGAACAACATAATCTGCAGGGCAAAGATTCCTGCTACCCAGTCTTTTAACTTCGCACGGCTTGGGTGTTCTATGAAAAATGTTCTACATTTTGTTTACAATGTATTGCTGCTATTTGAAGTATTGTATGTTCCTGTAGTACATAAGATGGGGACGCATAATGGAGGAAAAATCAAGGAGGCAATCTTTCATTTTGTTCTGGTATGAAAAATTCAAAAGACTGAAAACTCACCCAGAGAAATTTTGCAAGCATATTATTTTCCGATGTTTCGATCAATTTGTCTGTCAACCATGCTGAGAGGTGGAAGGGGCCAGCAAAAGCAATTTAGCTTGTGAGGTCCAAAATAGAAATGTTTTAGGAAACCTTGTCACACATTATTTTTTTATATGAGAACCGCTGTGTTTTTTATTTGCTAGTCATATTATGAAGAGAAATTGGTATCAATCATCTAAATCACCTATGAATATCTGATATAACCGTTACTTTTGTGCATATAAATAAGGCGAAAAAAATATTTAAATGAAGCTTTTAAAGCATAGCAAAACCTTTGGGTAGACAACAGGCTCCCCACTCAGGTTTTCCCATCTAAAAAATATCCTGTGCGTTTTAATTGATTGTACCCAAGTGACATCATAGTGAATCATCTTGCATATGAACATATTGACCTCTCTGTGCCTTTAATTAAGCTCTGATTGCTGCGCGATAAGTTTGCTGTGGATTGATAGGTGTGCCAGCCCATGTTCAAACTCTGCATGTGTACGGGGCTGGGGAAGGAGCAAATGTGCAGGAGGGAGATTAATTCCCTCATTTGGGGCTTCCTATTTGTTTAAATGATAAATACGGCTCCTGTCACTCGTGAAATCTTGTCAGTGCAGCTGAAAACTGCAAGTTTAGTGGAAAACAGCAGGTTTGGTTCGGTCTCTTGCCCGCTGCACTTTGCTGGCACTGAAATGTGCTGGTTTTGGAGTGATAAAGTTCACCTGGTGTCACCTGCGGGACTGGAAGGTGGCTGGGAAGGGGAGGTTTCCACAGGCCCAGGAGGGTGTGTGGTGACTCAGCTGAAAGCAGGACATTGATAAGGCAAAAACTGAGTGGTTTGGGTGCCCTCACTATTGCAGAAGTGACACTTTTGGGCAAATGCAGGGACAGGCAGCTGCGGGGTTGGTTGTTGAGGGCACTGAGTTGGCCATGAGGAGAGAGAATGGGAATAAAGCAGGTGATGCAGTACTGACTAAGAGAGAGGTTTTGGAGGAAGCAGCAGAGATGTATTTGAGGGTTGAAAGGATAATTACAGTGGTGAAGGAATGGGGCTTTGTCAATATTTGAGATGTATGAACAAATGTAATATAAAATTCTGGTAGAGCAAGTAGGATGGTAGATGAAACTTCAGCACTGAGAGTGTGATGGGCTTGGGTTCATCCAGGCTCAGCAATGTCAAGGATAACACTTTTTTAGGGGAAAGATTGTTTCTAAAGGAAAGCTGGAAAATTGCTTCTAATCAGAGGAAGCAACAGGAGATACCTGAAGAACAGAAAAGGGAGAACAGGAGAACAACACAGACACGTGGTGTGATTTTTGGTGTTCTCCTCAACAGGGCCAGGATCATGCTGTGGATCCCTTGTAACTCAGGATATTCTATGGTTTGTTTTCTAGCGTTCTGTGAGCAGCAAGCCATGAGTTAGGACTGCCTCTGGACCAGTTGGGTCAGCAGTGACCCTCACAGAATCCCATTATCCTGTTCCTAATGGAAGGCAGAGTGACAATTGTGTCTGTTCCTTGCTGACACCCTCTGGCACTCAGGGCTGGTGGCGACACTCTGAACGTGCTCCTTAATGGCTGAGCTTTTCCAGTTGTTTTGTGTCTGGAATCATCTCATCCTGGTTGTTTACAGCCCTTGATGTCTCAGTCTCTGTAGCCTTCTGATGTTGATATCCTTTGTCATTTTTCGCTGCCTCTGGAGGAGCCCCCGAATGTCGCTGGCTCCCAGGACCGCGTGGTGGAGATTGCTGAGAAACCACCCAATTATTGCTGTTGCCTTGTGATCAGAGGCTCGTGCTGTTAGGGATGAAGACAGCCCACCTCCTCTGTCGTGCACTTTAGCCTGGGCTTTGATTTTCCCAAGGGCAGGCTTGCTGCAGCTCCCTTTGAGAGGCTGTGCCGTGGCTTGGCAGATCCCTGTCACCCCGCAGCCTCTCCCGGAGCGTCAGCCTGTCATTCCAGGCTCCCTCGTATTTACTTACCTAATTCATGCTCCTTGATCATTGGAGATTGTACATTTTGAAGGATATAAACTGTTTAATTAGCACTTTTACCTCCTGTTGTTTAACATTATGTGCTGCGCGTAGTGTCACGTGAAGCCTGTATGTTTATTTAATTTTCTCTTAGATCAGCTCTCGCAGCTTTGATAATCTTTGCTCTACAAGTTGGAACTTTCCAGAATAAATGGATCTCTCCAAACCAAAGTCCCATGCAAGTGGTGGAGTAAGATGTACAGTGTGAGCCAAATAGGATGGGCTTTTGGTTGGGAAAGATTAAATTCAAGATGATTTGTTGGGGAGGGCTGTGTAGTTATTTGTAGTTTGTGTCAGGGGTGGGATTTACAGCTGTTGTGATAAATTTATATTCTTCAAAATGGATAGGCTGTATTTTCCCTATTCCCAACACACGGATGTGAGCGTTGCAGTGGGAAACAGAAATTTTAGTGCTTTTAATATTCTTTGTATTGTGCTTTAGAACAGTTTTGGTTTTTAGTAGGACATTTCTCTAACAAATCAATACATTTATCTGTAGAACTTTGGTTTTGTAGAACTTTATTTTTCTTTGTTTGTTCTTTTAATGTTTCCACTTGTTGTATTAGAACAACATCCTGGAATTTCAGAGATTGCAAATGGTCTCTCAGTTTCTAATAATTTAAGTACCACCTGAAGGACCTTCAGGTTTTCCTACCCATATGTGAAAGCTGCTGTTGAATCTTGAGAAGGACCTTCACCGGTTTCCTTTTGGCCTCAAACTGGTGTTTTGTAAACTTCACTGGTTTTCCTTCATGGGCAAAAATTTAGATGGGATAAAGCCTTTGTGGAAAAATCTTTCTTTAAAAAAAAGAAAACAAGCCTGTAGCCTAAAAGAGTTAAAGGCCAAGTTGGACACGTGGGATAGTGGAAGGTGTCCCTACCATGGCAGGGGTGGGATGGGATGAGCTTTAAGGTCCCTTCCAACCCAAACCAGTCTGGGGTTCTATAAACATCTCACAGAGCTACAGAAATGCTTTCAGAACTACATAATTTATCAAATTCATTTGGTTAACTTTGGCCTCTAGGAACATGAGAGATGTTTGGGTGGAAATGCAAAGCCAGTAAACTGAAGGCAGGGATTGGATCTTCACCTCTGTTTTTGTTGCCTTGGGCTGAAACACAGATGTGTGAAAGAGCAACTTCAGCAGTGATGCAGAAATGCATTTTAATGGCTCCAAATGTTGAAATTGTTGTGTTCAGGATGGAACTGCTCAAGGACCTGATTTATCCTTGGCTCAGTTTCCTGCACGTTGTATTACCTAGGTTTCGTTCTGCTGTAGCAGGAACTCTTTGGCTTCTGTCAAAGAAGTCTTACCTCCTTTCTCATGACATTTCATGAATATGAAGAGCTAAAATATCAAATGTTTGACCGTTTTTAATTGGAGGAAAACAAAATTGAGCCTTTCTGTCTCCACCGTCTGGCAGGAGGCAGGAAGTTTTCTGCTGGGCATGGCCAGAGGAGAGCTCCATGGAGCTCAAATTTCCGTTTTCCGTGCATGATTTTTTTTTTTTCCCTTAGATTTTGTTTTGTTTTTACAAAATATTGGTTTATTGAGAGATGTGTTACCCTCAATTGACATATTGACATTTCCAGGAACTGTGGTTATTGTTTTGAGAAATACAATCCTACACTGACAGATTCCTATCATTATTTGGAACCGTTGCTGAGGGTTAGTGAGACAAGTCTCATAAATAATGAAAGTGAATCATATTGGGGAGAACAGCAGCGAGGAGCAGCGCAGGGGAGTGCTGACACCAGGTAATTTTTGCTCACCGTGACATCACGCAGCGCTCGTGTCACACGCCGTGGTGGGGACAAGGACTCGCAGGGCTGGGTAATTAACTCGTGCCACTAACTACCTGCCCGAGTCATTAACAGCGCAGGGGATAACTGGGCTCACTCTCCTCTCCTCCCAGTCCCCCCCAGAGCACCAGGCACAAATGCACGAGTGCAAGAGATGCACTTGAACCTGGAATATTTCTCCCCTAACCTAAATTCTCTCAGCCCGTGGTTTCCCTGACTTTATTATTTGACAGCTGGGAAGAAGTTTCACACTGGACTGCATCTGATTTGCAGTTTTACAGGGAGCAATTGGCAGCCAAGGTAAAAAAACAAAGGAGAAACAGGGTTGGTTCTGAGGAGTTACATAAGGCAGAGGCTCATCAGCCGAACCGGGGCTTGACCTGGATTTGGGACGTGTTTCTCAAGTTAGCAGAGAGCTCTAATTAACCTCCTGTTAGAATCAGGGAAATCATTTCACTTATTCTGAGGTAACAAATTCCTCCCTGCTGTTATTTCTGGAAGCAGGTAAGTTTAATATCAAATGCCCTTTGCATGCCAGAGATGTGTTTCCATTATTATTTCACCTTATTCCTGCAACGCTGGTGTCCCTGTGTGTGCTGTGAAAATGCCAGGCTTGAAGAGAGTCTAACATACATTGCCATAATTATTTTAATGAGAGAGAATGGAGGAGATGCTTCTCTGCCATCTGTCAACAGACAGCAGTCATGGCTCAGGCTGGACTTTATTCCCTTACAAATTGTTCTTCAGTTCTGAATACTGAATTCTCTATTACTTCTTCTAGGTCAGCAGCATTTATAATCTTCCCTGGTTCTCTGTGAAGTCTACAAATTATGACTCCAAAGCTGCTCATTAATTTTGTGGTGTGCAACTGGAGCTCCCAGCGTGTTACCTGCTGCACTCACCTGCCTGCCCAGCATCACACACTCACTCACTCAGAGGGGACCAATGGGTGCCACAAGCACCTGGGCCACTTCCTAACGTGGAAATCCCATCAGCAGTAAATGCTCTAGGAAACGGTCAGGGTGCTTTGAATTTATTTATTTTATTTCTCACAGGGCTCTTGTATTTAAGAAAGAAAAGCCCCTCTAATGCAGTTTGCCGGCAGGTGGTTGGAAAACCTGAGGGAACGGAGGATTGGCAGTTTTTATATTTTTCCATACAATTATTCTCTGGACTGTTTTTACTGTTACTTTAGTGGCAAGGAATCTGTTTCTTACAGGATCAGTGAAAGTCAGCAGTTTTCTCCACCCACAGAGCAGCTGCCTCAATGCTGCTGTGGTGGTGCCAATGTGAGATCCCATCTCAGCCACTTGATTTTTTTAAATGTGATTTAGAAATAGCCAAAATTAGGACTTTAGAGTAACATTTGATGTCTTTTTCATGGTTTTGGTTGGCCTTTATTTACATGATCCTTCAATATTTGCCTCTCATTAATCTCCTCCACTTAATAGATAGAAATGGCCTTGACCTGAGCTCTGCTTCAAATAATAGGAAATAACAATAAAAGTTCTTCTCTTTATCAATATCTCCTCCTTCACTTCAACTGTATGGACCCAGCTGTAGGTAAATTGAGAAGAATTTCTCATGAAAAGGCCAAAACTTTCAAAATACGTTAAGGAATGCAGCCATTCCCACCTCTATCTTCCATCCTTTACATCAAAGATTTGAGTGGCAGACATATTGCATAAAAAATATCACAGTCTTCCTTAAATATTTTAAAAACATTATTTCATATATTTTTTGTACCCCTGTTCCTGTTTGGAATGAGGCTGTGATGCTTAAAGTGAACTTGATTTGCATTGGAAGACTTGGTGGTATTGATACATCTCAAAATTCTCACCCAGCCTAAGACCAATTAACATTTCTTTGTAACTTCAGTTTACTGGGTGAAGAATAAAAAATAATATAAAAGAACCAGTGAAACCAAAGTCTTACTGGTTTGGTTTTTTCTAAATCTACAACAGGTTTTGCAAAAACTGGAGCTGGAATATTATAGAAAAGAATTGTAGAATCCCAGGCTGGTTTGTGTTGGAAGGGACCTTAAAACTCATCTTGTTCCAGCCCCTTGTCATGAGCAGAGAGATCTTCTACTAGAAGTTAAAATTAAAAGTTCTAAATTAAAACTTTTTAAAACACATAAAAACTGTTTTTCAGACTGTTGAGTTTTTTCAATTGCCTTATTTAACTGCAGTTAAAACTAAAATACAAATTTATTATAAATCCAGATTAGCACGAGCTGCCTTGAGCAATCCTGCTGTGTTTCGCTGCAGTTTGAAAACCAGGCAACAGTGACACCGGTTTGGTTTATTTTCTTTTTTTTTTTTATCTCTCTGGTTCTGAACTGTGAATCTTTTTCTCCCTTGCCCTGCTCAGGCACTACAAATCAGCCTTCCCATAGACTGTGTGATATTAATCTCCGTGGGGCGGACACCTCAATGCAGGTGCTGTAGCTCTTCCCCTCCTCCAGTTATTTCAGGTTTTAATCTCACTTCCTTTGATTTATTTACTTATGTCATGTGGAATGTGTCTGGCTCCTTGCCCTCTCCCCGCTTCCCCTCCTGTACACACCGGGTGCCTCCTGGCTGCTCCATTGTTGTGAGCGGCTCTGGCTGCGGCTCCTCGGGACGCGCTTGTTTGCCGTCGTGTTCCGCCGTGATGAATTTCCTGCAGTTTGCTCGCTCTTGTTTAACTTTCTGTCGGATTATTACACAAATTGCTTCTGGTGTTTGCTTCGCTTGAAACCTATGAATCAAAATAGCGGGGCTGGTGCTGCAGGGGGATCCAGGCTGTGCTGGGCTGGGCTGGGTTTCCCCAGTCGCAGCATCCTCCTCCTGCCCTGCCTCCTGCACAGGGCTCCTGGGAGCCTGCTTCACGCTGAAAATAAAAGATCTCCATGGAGGAAAGGGCAAAAGGAGGCTTAACGAGACAAATTCATGGGGTTTGTCACTGAACAGCAAAATTTATGGTATTTTGGCAGAGTGGAGGTGTTCGTGCAGGTATTGGTGTGTGTGATGGCATCGGGTGCAAAGTAACCCCTGAGCTCTTGGAACAGGACACAGGGAATGGCTCCCGCTGCCAGAGGGCAGGGAGGGATGGGATTTTGGGAATTGGGAATTGTTCCCTGGCAGGGCTGGATGGGATATTGGGAATTGGGAATTGTTCCCTGGCAGGGTGGGCAGCCCTGGCACAGGTGCCCAGAGCAGCTGTGGCTGCCCCTGGATCCCTGGCAGTGCCCAAGGCCAGGCCGGACACTGGGGCTGGAGCACCTGGGACAGTGGGAGGTGTCCCTGCCATGGCTGGGGTGGCACTGGGGGGGATTTAAGGTCCCTCCATCCAAATAATTTAGGGTTTTCTGAATTCAATCCTATAAATTCTCCACTGTCCCAGGTTGCTCCAAGTCCCATCCATCCTGGACTTGAGCACACAAGAGAGACACTCCAGCTCCAGCAGGGATTGACCATCCGCCTCCACCTGCTGGAGGTGTGACTGCCTGGGAAAACAGTGTGGGGCTGTCACTGAAACACAGGAGGTTTAGCTAATTGCCTAATAATTGTGTATCTATTTTAAATTGCAGTCTAGGAAAATATTTCACATCATTTTTCTGTGCTGTGACTCTTTTGGTGATTCCATGGGATTTTTATTTCTCTAGCCCATCCAAACATCTCTGCTGCAGTGGCCTCAGCTGAATTTCTTGATCCTTCCTTGCAGAGGAAACAAGATCTCTGTTTATCATCTGGTCAAATGCCTATGTCATTATTCAAGTTGCACATCTGAGGTCAGAGATAACATCAGATTTTTGACAGTATGGATGATTCAGTATGAGGATGTTTTTCTAAAATAAAAGCAAAGTTTGCCTTTTTTACTGGAGAAAAAAGAGAAAACATAGGAAACTTCAGGTTAATTAGATTATTTAGGTTAAGGTTGGGGATCTTGGTTAGAGGTAAAGTCTAAGTTCATTTTGATCTGGGGTTAAGGGAGGTGGAAATCTCACTGTGTCCATCTCCCTGGTTAGTCTGTGTTTGGAGTCTTCCTGACTTCATGGCAGACAGATCCAGAGGAACAGAACTCAATAGTCTCCCTTTGCAATGTGTAGTTTAATATTTCAGTGAATACAGATGGCTGCTGTGATTACTTTTTCATTAGTATTTGGTCCCTTTTCCTGCTCCACACTCCGCTCCCATAAAGTTTGCTATTGAAGCAATGTTTTTTTTCCCAGATTCATTGAATGGGTTTAAAGTGTAACACCCAACTGTTAAAATTATTGCATCTTTTCCTTCAACACCTTGTCAAATAAAATGTCTCATTACCATGCAAATAGAAAATCTTGCTGTTGCCAGGCAGGCAAAGTGTTTGGGTGCAGATTACAAGTTGCTGAACCCTGGTGTTGCTCCAACACGTCGGGAACAAGCACAACTTCCATCCTGGCGTGATGGGCTGGGAGTGAGGGGGAAATGTCAGGCTGGGGCCTCACATTGGAACAGCTCAATCCACGCTGGGAGGGCCTGGGGTGGCAGAGCTGAGGGGCGGCTGATGATGCTGGTATTGGGATTTGGATAAGGATGCGCTCAATGAAACCCTGCCCGTGCCCAGAGGGGCCTCACAGCAAGGATGGAGAGGGACATCCCACTGGGCCATAGGATGCTGGCCTGAGGGTGGAGAAGGGCAGGTTTGGATTGGTTATTGGGAATTGGGAATTCTGGCAGGGTGGGCAGCCCTGGCACAGGTGCCCAGAGCAGCTGTGGCTGCCCCTGGATCCCTGGCAGTGCCCAAGGCCGGGCTGGACATTGGGCTGAGAGCACCTGGGACAGTGGGAGGTGTCCCTGCCATGGCAGAAGTGAAATTGGATGGGTTTGAAGGCCCTTTCCAACCCAAACCAGTCTGGGATTTTATGGTTCTGTGTAGAGACAGGAATTAAATTTTATTCACTTCAAGACACCAGCTCTGCCTTGCACCAGGGACACATCCTTGGAAGGGCAGACCCAACACAAGCTGGTGAAGCTGCTGAGCTGGATGTTGCATATCAGCTGTCCATGTACTAAAACATTGATTCGATACAGTTTGCGTGAATATATTTGTTTAAAATTCAGGCATTAAGATCATCAACCCACATTCCTGTTTAGAGACCAGTTTCACTTCAGACAAACATTTGTGTGAGTCTCACAAAACCAGTTCCTTGCTGCCAGTGACCTGAAGCAGCTGCTCTCTCCTGAGCTGGTTTGTAAAGTCAAACCCCTCCTGGAGTACCTAATTCACAGCAAATCCTTGGCAGGGACTGGGTCAGAGTTTGTTTCAGAAGCTGAACCATTTGTTTGGGCAGAACTTTGAGTGATTTTCAAAACCTCCACCGCCTTTTTCTTGTTGTTTATTCTTTCTAGGAAAAAACAATTTTGCATGCAAACAATTAGCACTTCTTCTGCTGGTGTCTAGTCTTTAATGTCAATATTTTAGCTCTCTGTCTTTGCTGTTCAAAACACTAGGAACGGGTAATTCATCCAAAATAAATATGCAATTTTGAAGCTGATTTTCAAGCAGATGACTGTGAGGAGGTGCTGGAAACAAGCCAGTGGCTTCTCATCTTGTAGTTCCCAGAATTAATTTCCTCATAAGTGCAAAAGGCTACAATACAAAATTAATTCAATCCCCACTAAATGTTTCCCTTTGCCAGTCGCGTTCCGTTCTTTCAAGATATTCTTTCATTCTTTCCATCTCTTTCCAACAGCAGGAAAATAAACCAGCAAAGTTCTACCTCTTAAAACAAAAAACCAAAACTGGTTTCCAGAGTTTGGTGATCTTTATCCTTGCTGTGGAAGAGGGAAATTTTCTTTTCAGGTAACTTGTCCAAGGATAATTTTTGCATTTTATGGTGACTTTTCTTAGAAACCAACTTCTCCTTTCCAGAGCATCTCCCCTGTGTTCTGCTCTGACTCCTTCGTTAGGGAGATGGGTTTATTTAATTACAGTGTGCCTCAGGGTTGCTTTTTCCAGAGGGGAGATGGAATTTCAGGTTTTCCAGGTCCCACACTCAAGATCACTTTTATATCTCTCAAAAACAACACCTGGTTAAATGAACAAAAATGTGCCATAAAGGAGGAATTTAGACATTATGTTAAAAACTAAAAAATTGCTCACTTTTTTGTCCCACTCTGCTGAAATAAGGGGTTTTTTAAAGTAATTAATGTTTCTATAAAATCAAATGTTATTTTAAATTATTTTCAGAGTATCTTCGACCGCTCACACAGGTTTGAGATGTATAATACAACTCCTTTCCTGAAAAGACTTTTGTGCTAAGCTGCATTAAAATAGCAGATTTTATTGGGAAAGAATTGGCTGAACGGATGAGATTTCTTCAGCTGTAAATACATAACAAAAGAGAGCTTTTTGTGGTTTTTTTTTTTTTTTTTTTGAGAATCCTCTTTGTTACAAAGTCACAGTTTGAAGTTCTGGATTTGATAACTGTAGATATTAATATGGGTTAGAAAGTCAGAAATCGCCTTGAGAGCCTTGTCCTCCTGAATCCCCAGTGCCAGAATATTTTTCTGGGAAGGAAAATTGCCTTTTTCATGAAAGAGTCAGAGTGTCACCAACTATGGATGAGTGCTATCAGTTGTCTCCTGAGACTATTTCATGGAATTTTTATTCTTGCCTCCAAACTGTGGCACCGTTCCCTCTTCACCTCTCAAATTGAATGAAATAAGAAGCTTTCTGTCTCAGCGTCTCAAAATCCTCTGGTGCTTCCAGTCCCTCCTTGTCAGGCACACTTGGGTATTTTATTTTATTTTTTTTTTCCTTTTTATTGACTAAAAATAACCGGAGGCTTTATCCTCCAGCACGAGGTTCCTTGGCCAAATGTTCAGCGTGGATTTCTGCTGTCCTTGGCTGGGGAACCACCAAGGAACCTTCTGTAGCACAGACTCCTCCTGATTGCCACCACACATCAATACCAGATGGGCAGTTTTGGGGGTTTTCACGTGGATTTTAGACCTACAATTTCCCATCAGCAGTGTGGTTGATAGTTGAACTCCATCTGTATTTTCCTTCCAGTTCATTCCAGTTGTGTAAAGGAGGATGAGTTCTCTCACGCAAAGTCTGAACTTCACTGTTCAGTTTTTTCTGCCACGTGAGACCTCAGCAATATCTTATCTCCTGCAGTGAGTGAGGTGATTTCAGGTAAATAACTGCAATACAGGGATACCTGACACCAGACATGTTTTCTAAGTCAAGTGGCCACTTTCTGGAAGATGCAGCCAAATCCCTGTAGCATTTTCTGTTTCACCTTCTCTGAGCCTGACACTGAATGCCAGCCTGGCTTTCCCCAAAGGACAAAACTCTCCTGCCCCCTAGATCTTTAAAATTAAGCACTAATAACCCTAAAGTCTGAGTGGCTAGAGCTGTTTTAATGGCAGAGATTATTCCAGTAGATGACCAGGATTTATTTTGTATAAAATCCAGCAATATTAATGTTGTTTTGTAATTAAACTTTGTTTTAGTTGCAATAGGTGCTGCAGTAACAATGAGAAGATGCAGAAGGCTCCAAAACTTCTCTGTAGGGAGAAACTCCCCCCTCAGAGGGTCAGAAAATATTTCTTTCTAGAAATGTGTGATTGACTTTGACCTCTCGAGTGCAAGAACTGATGCTGGGAGGGTGAAGGAGAGGATTTCCACATTCAGGGTCTGTCAGAGAATGAGGTATGGGTATTTTCTTAAAAAAAAAGAAAGCTGTGCTGTGCTCCAGGTCTGTCCCAGCTCTGCTGGCTTGTGGCACCTTCTGAAGAGGCAACTCCAGTTGCTCTGGGTAAAATGTAGTTGATAATATCACAGGAAATTCTGCTTTTCCTGCAAGCAGCTTGGTGCGGATTCTGCTCAGCCCCAAAATCACTTGGGCTGCTCAGAAATAACAGAAATGTCGGATTAGCATTACTGGACACCGAAAAAAAAAGCCCATTGCAAGCTTCCCATGTTCCTCAGGTGGATAAACATTGGAAGGGAGTGTGACATTGGAATCCGACGGCAACAAAGGAAAGGCATAAACAGGGTTTTTTCAGATATTTGTTAGTGGCAGGAATGCAGGAAACCCAGCTTTTGAGAATGGGAAATAGGCTTTTCTGTCCAGTGTTGTGTGCAGATGCAGCACTGGAAAGCTCCATATCCTGTGCTGCTGCAAGCCCTCGTCACAACTAGAGCGGAATATCTGCCAAACATCTTTGGTTCATTGCTTCCCGAGGTGTCTGGACGTGCACTTGTGTGTGGGCAGCTGAGGCTGAAGGCAGTTTTTATAATTATGCACCTCTGAAAAATAAAATCCAAGTGTAAACCTTGGCATGCTCTCTGATAGTGTGAAAAACTGCTCTGAGGAGACACAAATTGGTGCATTTTGGACTATTCCCATCTGAGCTGCGCGGGCAGCTTGAGAAGTGGCAGCGTGGCTGTCAACAGAGAGGCCAAGGACCCCGAGCTTCACAGCCTGCTCCAGACCCCGCTGTTGTTATTCCCAGAAAAAATTACTGTCAAAAAAAAACCCCCGCTTTGTAAAGCCATAATAAATCCAGCAGAGCGAGCGCCCCTTCCGCGGTGTGCTGGAAGGGGGATGGATGTTAAATAGAATATCCAGGCTGCTTTGGTTTGCCGCGTTTTGGGAGGTCTGGGGTTTAAATCCCACTTTTTTTGTGTGTGTGTGTGTGTGTTTTTAGATGTGTATTTTTCAGCGTGAGGGATTTCTGCTTCCCACTGATTTTCAGCTTGCTCTGCCCCTTCTGGGGTTTTGTGCAGTGGTGGGAGGGGAGGATTCAGAACTTAAAGCACATAAGGAAATTTCTGTATTTTCCAAGTATGTTCATCTCATCACTATCCCAATATCGAGTAAGGAAACAAATTTTTTAAATTAAAAAGTTATGATATTTTCCCTTTTTTTTTGTTTTTTTTGGAAAAACACTGAAATTTGGATTTTGAACATCAGGACAGTTGAATGGGTTCAATGTCACTGAATCGCCGTGAATAATTCACTCCTAAAACCTTTAACTGCCATAAGAGCTGGAAATAGTGTTAAATTTTACTGTGGCAGTTTTAAGGAGCAAATTGATCTTTCCTTAGGCTTTGTAAAATAGATTAACCCTCGGGTCAGGTTGATCATGAGCATTCAGATGCATTGGTACAGTTTGCCCAAATTTAAAGACTCTGGTTGAAGTATTTGTAAATCCTCACACCAGTCTATTCTTGCTGGGTGCAGGGGAGGGGACCAGGATAGAAAAGAGCCTGAAAACTGCAGATATTCCTATTTTTGTGAGAATTTGTTCTCATTTAATTCCCAGCCAGGGAGCTGGGCCATCAGCACTTCCAAGCAATGCCTTCCCTGCCCAGGAGCCATCCAGGGGTGCAGAAAACTCCTCAGGTTCTACAGAGAAAATACTGAAAATATTTCAGGAATGTCTTCATTGTCCCCTGTCCCTCAGGATGAAGGTGTCTCCTAAATGTTCTGTGGATAAACTCTTTTTATCCTTTTATCATCCCACTGAGGGGTGGGCTGTATTTATATACCTTTGCTCTTCTCACTTGGGCCTTCACGGCTGTATTTTTATGATTTTATGGACAATTATTCTGAACAAAAAATAATTAGGAAGAAATTTCTAACATTTAAGCAAACTTTTCCAGCATAAAACTCCTTCTAGTGAGAGTTCAGGGTTGTTATTTCCTGATTTCGACATGAAAGAAATTTATTTTCAAATTTTTATTTTGAAGACTCCTTGCAGCAAATTATTTTGTCTTCTTTTTCCCTTAATCCCACCAACATGGCAGAGGGCATAAGAGAAAAAGGAAAATATATGAGAGGAAAGAAGGCAACAATGCAAATCTGCCTGCACTGGATGTGGGAAACTGATGAACCAAACACTGCTTTACTCCCTGCACATTTTTGACTGGAGAGGATTTTTGGAATTAGGGATATATTTTTCCCATTTAAACTATCACAAGGCAGAGGGAGAATTTCACTTCTTAAAACTAGAGCGGTGAACTGGAGGAGTTTTGGTTTTAGGTGCTATTTAAAGGTTTTAAACATAAGGAATATCTTAATTTTGTTGAGATTAACTACTAAATCTGGTATTTCCAGTAAAATCTTTCATACCATGCTTATGCTTAAAGCCACATATTGTAGGTGGAGGGAGTAAGAATATCTTGGATTTTTATTCTGATTTAGTGGGTTTGAGTCATGGCATAAAGCTGTAAAATGGAATAAGTGGCTGTGGAAGTGCTGATCCACAATCCCAAAGAAAAAACGGGAAAATCTGCAAATTTAAAGCAATGTTCTTGGAAAAAACAGGGAATAATAATCCTGAATGGAAGGCAGAGTTCTTACAAGGGAGAAGTTCAGGACAGAGCTGTAAGATCTACCTCTGATAAAAGGAGAGGGAATTTTGTGTATGGAAAAGGAAGAAAATCACTGGAGATCTGCATGGCTCCATCATGGACTGGCCCTTCAAAAACCTTAAATATCAGGGGGAAAAAAAAAGAGAAAAAGGACAACTCACCTCCAAAAAAAAAAGGTTACAAAAGGAATAGTACCAGAGTACAGAGCCAAAATAAAGAAGGAAGGGAAAATGCAGATGGGAGTAGCAAGAGACCCAGAGAAATCCAGTGATGAGCACATTAGGAGTAAGAGGAAGACCAAGCAGAGCGTTTGCTGTGCTCCTTGAGGGAAGCGGGGAGCCATTAGCAAATGAGACTGAAGTGTTCAATGACTTCTTGCATTTGTTTTCAATTAAAAAGAAAAAAAAAATCAAAAGTGAGCAGATGGTTTGCGCAATTAATACCGGGAGAAAATGGATGAGATCTCAGCCTAGGAGATCTACTGACAGAGTCCTGCCTCTTTCAAAAGGCCTGATTGTTTTAACCTGAGCATACTTGAGGGACTGGCTGCAGAGCTTGAAGTCGCACCAGCGACACTTTGGAGAATCCAGGGAGGCTGGGACAGCACCTGGATCTGGGAGAGCTCCTGGATATGGGAGAGCTCCTGGGTCTGGGAGAGCTCCTGGGTCTGGGAGAGCTCCTGGATCTGGGAGAGCTCCTGGATATGGGAGAGCTCCTGGATCTGGGAGAGCTCCTGGATCTGGGAGAGCTCCTGGATCTAGAGGAGCACCTGGCCTCTACCTTTGGTGGAGAAAAGGAAAAAAGGAATCTGGGGAAGGGTAGGATTTGGGTTTCCTTTGGTTTATTCTAAATTTTTCATTGCAGGCACAGATTGTACCCAGGAAGGTGTCCAAGGCCAGGTTGGAGCACCCTGGGGTGGTGAAAGGTGTCCCTGCCCGTGGCAAGGGGGTGGAATGAGATGATCTTTAAGGTCCCTTCCACCCCAAACCATCCTCTGTAAGGAAGGGTGCAGCAACCATTGTGGACCTGGCAAATCACAGGTTTATCAGTTTCCCATAAGTGAGAAGAGGAAGATGTTTTGGTTTTCAGAAAGGCTTTGGATCTCCTCAGATGGTGGCATTGGTGCTGAGCAGAGGAATGGCTTGAGCTGGCACAGTCCTTAAATTTGCAGGTGGGAGGGAATGTAGGTTCACTGCAGGGTGGAGTCTGTGTGTAAGATAATTCTTGTGCATCAACAAAACAGTGTTAGTACAGGTGATGCAGCTGAAAACTGTCAGCTGCTCTCTACAAGTCTTTATCAAGAATTATCAACCAACACGTCCAAGGCAGGCAGCTCTGGGAAAAGACTTTCCAAAGGATTTTTTCCAGACTCTAACTTTTCTGTAGTTTCTCCATTTACTTAATTGCTTGGGTAAGTGTCTTCTGCAGGTTAGTTGCATTTGATTTGGATTTTATGATTTAGGTGACACTTATTTGAATCAAAAATACAACTTTATGACTAGGCTAGAGTGCCATTTTGCATTTAATTTACGAACTGCAAGGAAGTTAAAAAGTTTTAAGAAGTATTGGAGGGGAAAAAAATCAAGGAAGACAGTGTGGGAGAATTTATTTTATTACAGTGCCAGCAGCTACTTAACACATACAAATTATGAAATGTATCTGGTAGTGTAGATAATGTATCTTAAAGCATCTGGTGTTTAGGTTCATGGAGAGCTCTACTTAAAATCAGAAATGCATGTTTTATGGCAGATTAGCATGTCCTCAGTGTGTAACCAGTTCACTTTCTGGAGTTACTATGCACAAATATCAGTAGTATATAATGCCATCGTAAAGCAAAGTGCATCCAGGTAGAATTACTGAGCCCATCATAAATAAATATGGTGCCTTTCTTCATCATCAGTATTAAAAGCCATGTGACTTCTTTATTGTCACAAGAAGAGGGCGATATTTAAAGCTTTAACAGTCAGAGATTTGGGTTCTTGGGTGTCCTTGGTTTGTCTGAAGTTGAACATCCACCCAATAATACATCTTATTTACCACCACAGCAGAGTTAAACACTTGTGTCGGCCCAAAGTTTTAAGAGATGCTGCAAAGAACATCTAAGCCTCTATTAAGGAAATATTTTTAATGAAAAGATAAGATTTTAATAGGGAAAACATTAGAAATAATGAGAAAGGAACATCTGCATTGCCACTCACCAACGTGCCTGGGTCACCTGCCCCTCCACAGCTGGGTGGCAGTGGGATGAGAAATAAATTATTTCATGGAGTCACAGAATTCCAGGATGGTTTGGGATGAAAAGGACCTTAAATCCCACCCAGTGCCACCCCTGCCATGGCAGGGACACCTCCCACTGCCCCAGGGTGCCCCAATGTCCAGCCTGGCCTTGGGCACTGCCAGGGATCCAGGGGCAGCCACAGCTGCTCTGGGCACCTGTGCCAGGGCTGCCCACCCTGCCAGGGAACAATTCCCAATTCCCAATATCCCATCCAGCCCTGCCAGGGAACAATTCCCAATATCCCATCCATCCAATATCCCACCCATCCCTGCCCTCTGGCACTGGGAGCCATTCCTGTGTCCTGGCACTCTGCTCAGCATTCCTCTCCTCCGCTGCCCTTCCAGTCATGATTCACCCACTGGCTGGTTGATTCCGTTTGCTAATCCAGGAAAAAAAAGCAAAAATCAGCCTAGCTTCCCTTCATTTCCCCAGATTTTATAGTTGTGATTTGATTTTCTGGCGGCTGCCGGCCTGTCCAGACAACGCAGC
>NW_026535797.1:1397500-1412500 GCF_028551555.1 Melozone crissalis | reverse complement strand
CGCCTACCGTAGGATAATAATGGCGGCAATTTAAAGTGATATTAAATGAGAATTAATAAAGGAATATTGAGTCACTTTGACTGCATTAAGCTGCGTGAAATGATTTCTTATCTCAATTTAACTTTCTGTCCACAGTTTAATGATTGATAAGCTTGGAATTTTTATAGAGGTAATCTAAAACAATATTTGATTGCTATGTTGAATTAATAACAACGAGCCCCTTTTTCTTGTTTATCAGCACATCGGGAGAGATGCTCCCTTTCACTTTAATGATGGTAATTTGTATAACCCTTCTGCTGGATATTGTGCTTAGTTTATGCATTTAAATGATACTTTGACAACATTTTAATTAGTTTTGCAAAAGATGGGTATTTTCTGGGCAGCTTGTACTTCTGTGTAGCATGTGAGGTTTGTGAATTATTCCAGGAGAACGAAAGCAGGTTAAAAAAAAAAGGTACAAGTCAGCTTCAAGTGAAAATTAAAATCACCCTTAAATTCTGAAAGGAAGATTGTTAATCATGATGCGTTAAGATCACCCCTGGAGAGCTGCATGGCAGAAGGAAACTCTGGTTTGAATGTTCCAAATCTGAACATGCAGTGGCCTGGATTTACTCCCCAAAACTGTTGTTTCTGCCCCCAGTTCCTGAGGCAGCGTGTGCTGGGATAAACCCCTTCAGCGGGAGAGGAAACTTCTCAGAGGCACTTTTAAACTCTAAAGGGGCCAAAAGGCAAAGACACAGATTTTGGGTGAAATCCACTTCATCTGTGCAATTATTGCATTTAAATAGATTTAAGTTCTGGTCCTTTGTTGCAGCTCCTTGTGTCTCGTGTCCCACCCCATTAGCACCCCAGCCTCCTCCGAGCTGCAGGGCAATGCAGGTGGTCAGGACCTCGTCCTGAGCTCTTTTTTTACATCTGTATAATAAATTGCTGTTATTTTTCATTAATTTCTGTCTCCAAAATGCCATGTCAAGCCTCCCAAGGAGCCCACCAGTGTCCCCTGGACAGCTTCTCACCATGGGCCAGCGTGAGTTGCTGATGAAATTACAGGTGCAGGGAAATGCAGAATTAGAAATATATCTGATGTTGCAATACTTGTGAAGCTATAGCTTTGTTGATGACAGGACAATTCCGTTTTTGACAGTTTAATTTACTGTTGCCAGTGGACAAGAGCAAAAGGAGAACGTGGGGTTAGGCACCTGCCCCCTCGCGCTGTGTTTCACATGGTGGGTTGCAAAATCACGACTCCCTCAACCTGTCGTGCTCAAATGAGAAGGTTTCCAGCTGGGGAAATGGAATACATCAGTGCAGGTAATATTGCCTGACCTCATAAAACAAAAGGAAAAATTGCAGATTCTGACAGCCATTATGAATCTTGTATCAGCATCCAAACAGCTCCGAGCTGAGGCACGGTGCATGTTTGTAAATAGGAAAAAAAAAAAAAAAAAAAAAAAAAAATCCCGGGCTCGCCGCGTTGACTTGCAGTACGGAGCGAAAAAAATGACTTGTCAGTAATTCGTTGTGGGACGTTAAAGAGGCTGTTGGATTTGCTGGTTCTCCCCACAGCCAGAGTGTAGCCTGGAGCAGCAGGGAAATGCTGCTCGCCGAGGTGGTCTGGGCTCAGCCACGGGCTGGGGCGGCCGCGGGGTGCCGGGGGAGCTGCCGCACGGGGAAACAAACGCATATTTTAGGCAGGCTGTGTTGGTTCAGAAATCCCCGAGCCTTTTTAATGGGCACGCCGTAAAAGCGCACGGTCTCTTCCTATTAAACCAGATAATTTTGGTTTTTGAAAGCCTTTGAACTGCAGTGTTTTCTTGAAAAACATGGCAGGAGGGCTGGAACTGTGTGATCTTTAATGTCCCTTCCAAGCCAAACCATTCTATGATTCTGTGAAAAACCCAAAGTGTTACGGTGTCAGACTCTACACCCAATTACAATTTTATTTCTATTAAAAGAAGGAACTCTATTGAGTGTAGTTCTTTCCAATGTTAAAGTTTCCTTTTCTCTTAATTTCTTCACTACTCGTGTTTTTTCTTATTTGATGGTGTACCTTGATCAGTCTTGTTCTTCCTTGGGCTTCCTTGTGTTCAGTATTTCAGAAAGTTCTGAAAATGAGCATTATTGCAGTGATTTGGTAAGGCAGGTAAATTAAGGAAGGAGTCAGTCATTAGAAATTAGAGTATTTGTGTACTTGGAATGCCTGGAATTCTTGCAGGCTTTCCCTGGTTGGGCTGTATTTGATGATAATATCCTGGGAAAAGTCTGTTAATCAGATTAATTTAATGTGCTTTCAGTGACTATTTTTAAGTTTGAAATTCCTCTTTTCTCTAGTGAAAGAGCTTTTTATACATTAAAATCTTCTTGACGGCTCCTGAGACAGCAAAGGCTTTACTGATGGTGGCTTTCAGTCACGCCTAGGTCAAGGTGCTTCTTCCTTTACCCTCAGAGGTGAGGCTGTTTCTTCCCATGTTTTTCTGTGCTGTAGAGAACCACTTTTAATCCATAACAACAAAACTTCACCTTCTGCATTGCCTCCTTTTCCAAATTCCCTTTAGTGTGGGTGCTGGGTGTAGCTTTGGTGCTGGGTGCCGCGCCGGACCACGCCGCGGCATCACCCCTGGACGCTGGAGCGCCTTGCTCTGACTTTTTCCTCGCGCTCCTTGGGGAATGCAAGCTCCCTGTGCCTGGGCTAATTGGGCTGGTGTATGTGTGGGCAGGTTATCCTCTCTCGCCGGCCCCGAGCTGATATTTACCCAGGGCCCCTCCTCGCATGGAGCCCGGCGCTCCCGCGGCTCCCGCGCCGCCGTGTTTGCTGGAACTCGAGTGCTCTTGAATTAAATTGCAGCTCATGAATACCAGGAGAGTGAGTGCTGGGATGCTGAGGGGAAGGGAGGCTGGTGGGGCACGCAGGGCCACCAGCAGCCAGCAGCTCCCCGTGCTCACACCCCAGCCACGGGACAGGGAGATAAGGGAGTGAGAAACAGTTTGGGAAGGTAAATCTGGGAAATGAGCCTGGCAAATTAGATTTCAAGATTTATTTTTTTTTTTTCTTCGTGAACTGAAGATCTTAAAAGCATCTGAAATATTCTATTTTTTCATTCATGAGGGCTGTTTATTCATGCATGGTGAAATATCTGCCTAGAATCACACAATGTTTTGGGCTGGAAGGGACCTTAAACCCCATCCAGTGCCACCCCTTGCCATGGGGTTCTTCCACTTTCTTCTCTTCCACTATCCCAGGGTGCTCCAAGCCTCATCCAGCCTGGCCTGGCCCACTTCTGGATGTGGATACCCAGGGTTGACCTCCATGGTCCTTCTTCTCTGGACGCGCTCCAGCAGATTCATAAATGAATTTATATATAAATTTGAGTGACTTGAAGGACTTTTACCACTGGAAAAAAAAAAAAAAAAAACCAAAATCCAAACCTGTGAAAGAAAATATGCATTTGAATCCAAGTATTTGAATACATATAAGGTGCTCAAATTCAGTGAGACACATGGTAGATTAGATGGAAAGGTTATCCAACAAAACTGAGCGCAACCCAGCAAGATTGAAAAACATTGAATTGCAGAAGGGTGTAAAAAGCGAGATTTCCTATTCAAATACTGATATTTTAGCCACCCAGGTATTAAAAATGTCACTCCAGTCTACAGCCAGCTCTGCCACCAACAGCAAACATGAACTTTCTACATCTGCTCAGAGGTGGCAACTCCAGATTCCCTCATTAATTTAAGCTGATGTGGCTTTTGAGGTAATTAAAGCACAAAGATGGTGACACAAAGGAAGGATTAGGGTTGGAAATACCCTGTTATTAACTTGTGCCTGGATGTGGCTGCTCCTCAGGGCAGCCTCAGTGAGAGTTGCCCACGGGCAAGCCAAGGGTTGGGGATCTCAACCAGCTCTGTGGCCACTGTGTGGGGATGGAGAAATCATGAAACTCAAATTATTGTGGAGAAAGAAAACAGGACAGAGTTGGGATCCTTGTAGGTTCAAAGACAATTAAAAATAGAGAAGGCTCACAGTGTTACAGTGAGGGTGTAAGGAGGGCACAGGGCACCTGAAGGAAATTTGCACTGAAATTTTTTGCAGTGACGTTTGCAGCACATGGTCACAATTTTTTAGTGATACTGCGAAAAATCTCTGCAGTTGTTCTTTCACATAACACTACTAATTGTAACAGGGCTGTGGCACTTTCTGTATTTGCAGCTATTAATAAGTTGCTGTTCCATGAATTACCATTTCATGTCTCCTGTTGGCACCAGTGAGCCCCGGCTGAAAACACGATAAAGATTTTGAGCTGCTTTAGAAAGACGTTTTTTTGAAATAAAAATAAACTCTGACTGAAAAAGCTCCTCTGAAAAAAACGTTTTCAGGCAGTGAAAAACCGCTTCTGGCCGACAGTGCTGCAGATTAAGGAGAGGCAGGACATCCCTTTCCCCTTCCATCCCGTTCCACATTACGGGGTGCCCGTCGCTCTCCCTGTTAGCGGCTGAGATGGTTTTGCAGAGGCCACCTCAGGTTTCTCGGCTGTTCAGTGCCTTTTGTGTGAGACTGTCAGCGCCCAAGCCCCGGCCATGACATGCACAGACCGGCTGGTTTTTCTCCTTCAGCTCAGCGCCTCTGGACAGCTTCTCTTTCTCTGGCAGCCGCTTCAACCTGCTCTGTCTTGTCATCTTCGAGTTCAATATCTGCTGCTCTGAAGGAAAAAAAAATGGGATGGGTTGGACCATTGTATTTGGTCTTTTGACCCTCCATGTTGCCCATGAGCAGTGAAGGATAACTTTTGACAAGCCATGTCAGATGTGACAGGCAATCTAGTTGGGTTGAGTGGAAATGTGCTGTACAAGTTTGAAGCCTTAGTTGGGGGCATTTTCCTGGTGTTCAGTGCATTTAAATTGACACCAGACCTCAGTGTTGTTCCTTGCAGAGCTCCGCGTTTCCAAAGCGTGCGGTTTTATCAGCTCAAATGAAAACCTTTCATATGCATTTTGCATCTCATTCCACCAATCCAAGGCAATATAGCCCTTCCCAGGGTTCGTTTTCCATCCCTCAGGAACACACATTAAATTTAGTTTTCATCTGTGAGGATGTTTGATTTTTATTTTCGTGTAGGAGGTTATGTTTTACCGTTCCATGGATTTCTGTCTTTCCGTGGGTCACCTGAGTGTGATGTGATAACACAACTCCACGCACATCACTCTGCTAGAAGTTGCTGAATATTGCAAATTATTCAAAAAGCATTAAAGGAGCCTTGCTAAGCTTCAAAGTGCTTTTATTTCCAATTAATTATTCAGAAATGTTGATAGTAGAACCTTTGTGGGAAGCACATTTTCTGCGCCGCTACGTAGGCTGCAGTCGAGATCTGTTCTTACTGTATCCCTTCATTAATGGCTTGTGATATGCAGTTCCTCTTTTATTTAAACTAATTCTCATTATGGATGAGAAAAGCTGGCAGATAACATCCTCCCTGGTAGCCAGCAGTGGTGGTCTGGCTTGCTCTGAGTTTCCTGGCTCTAACCTGCTGCAGCATCCCTCGTGCTGACCCTGCGCTGCCAACGGCTCCTCCAGGGCAGATCTCCTCTTACCCCGCTTGGATCAGCCCAGGGCTCTGCTCAGCACAGGGCTCTGATGGGCAGCAGCCAGAAATTGCATGGAATTCCCTTTGGGATGTCCCAGCTGCTCCAGCCTGGACTCCCAGGCAGTGCCATCATTTCCATCACTGCTGCCTTGGTGCTGCCTTTCTTCTCCCCTCTCTGGTGTCACAGAATCCCAGAACGGTTTGGGTGGGAAGGGACCTTAAAGCCAAACCCATTCCATCCTCCTGCATTGGCAGAGGCACTTTCCACTGCTCCAAGTCCTCTCCAGCCTGGCCTTGGGCACTGCCAGGGATCCAGGGGCAGCCACAGCTGCTCTGGGCACCTGTGCCAGGGCTGCCCACCCTGCCAGGGAACAATTCCCAATTCCCAATCTCCCATCCATCCATGCCAGGGAACAATTCCCAATTCCCAATATCCCATCTAACCCTCATGTCTTTCAGCCGTGGGGGAAAACCATCTCCATACATCATTGGCTCCATGTCAACTTGTGAGTCGTTTAGGAAACACAGTATTTGAAGTGGTTTAAGGATATTATTATCGTTGTTATTGTTATCTATTATTATTATTGTTGTCTATTATTATTATTGTTATTGTTATTATTAATTTAATTTTCTCTGTGAATAGTTTATATTTGCCTTTAAGGTCCCTTCCAACCCAAGCCAGTCTGTGATTGTGGCTTTGGGATGGAACGAAACGTTACAGCAAGAAAAGCACTTTTGTGCTGGTGCAGGCCCTTTCAGTCTTGCCAGCAAGGTGACACTTTTGGCTGATGATTATTTTTCCCCAAATATAACTTATTTATTTATTTATTTATTTATTCATACTAGATGTGATTTTCCTCATAAACCATCCCCGTGTGAATTAAAAACAAATTAGACTGGTGGTCAGTTAAGTCTTTAAAACAAAAAAAAAAAATTAAAAAAGACACAGAGCAAGCAGTTGGCAATAAACTTGTCCTTTTTGGCACCTGGAATAAAAACAGTAACATAACAGTACCTTTATATAGCACATAAAAATATAATTCAGGATAAGAATTCAGAGGTCATGGCAAATGGTTACCTAAATAACTCTAGGGAGTTAAAATAGTTTGCTTATACAAAGATAAGGTGATATTTTATGCAGAAAGCCCGTGTGTGGTTCCGAGGCCTGATGGTTTTATACGCAGTAAAACAACTTTGAAAACAACGTGCAGAAAAAGTTAGAGAAAATAATTTTTGCAGATTGTAAAACGTAGACATGGAAACTTGGGAGGTGATTCTGCTCCACTTAAAAATGTCCATCAGCCTTGGCTTTAATCAGTGCTTTGTGGCTGGATTGTTGCTGACCTACAGCTTCCTTCGTTTCTTTGGCCACACATTGTTGTAAACCCAAAAAATGAGGTTTTTTGTCCATGTAGGATTTGTGGTAGAGCATTTTGAAGGTGTAAAATGTACAGGGGCTGGGGTTCCTCCCCCAGCATTTACATTTGGCTGCCAGATTGAGGCTCCTCAGGGTCCTCCTCTGTACCCTGGGCTGTATCCACAGCTCCAGGTCCTGTTAACTGGCGTTGCACTCAGATTCCTCCAAACAGGCTCCTCCTGCTCCTCACCACCTTCCAGGAGAGGTTGTCCATGGGATGGAGAAAAACTCAGGGGTCCTGGGGCCAGTTTATGTGGCCATTCTTTAGGAACAGCAGCCTTTACTATATCTTGGCTAGCGAAGCTATTGAAAATTCTTACAAATCATAGAATCCCAGCCTGGGCTGGATTTGGGGGGCACTTAAAGCTCATCTTAAAGCCATGGGACGCCTTCCTTTACACAGGGTTCCTCCAAAAAAATGTGTGGTTATATATAGAATATGGTTATATTAAATTAAAATAACAGGCAGCATTAAGGGACTGGGAACAAGCTATGGAGGGACAGGATAAGAAGTGATGGCATCCCAGTGCTAGAGGGCAGGGATAGATGGGATATTGGGAATTGGGAATTGTCACAGGTGCCCAGAGCAGCTGTGGCTGCCCCTGGATCCCTGGCAGTGCCCAAGGCCAGGCTGGACACTGGGGCTGGAGCACCTGGGACAGTGGGAGGTGTCCCTGCCATGGCAGGGGTGGCACAGGTTGGGTTTTAAGGTCCCTCCCAACCCAATCCATTCTGGAATGATATAATTTAAATTCATTTGTTCCATATTTCGACATGGCTTTCCTTGACCCTGTGGATTTCACATCAAAGTTGATGCTTGCAAACACACTTGAAAACCAACACTAGAAGCAAACCAGCAAGAAAAGCTCTCTCCAAAAGCAAAGGTCATTGGTTTTGCAGAGGGTTGGGTTTTGCAGGAGGAGATCCAGCAATGTTTTCTCCTTTCAGCTCTAAAAGTGTCGATTTTGATCTGGAAGCCTAATTTCTCTCATCAAGGAGTTAAGCACTGAGTTAAATTCCATGAGAACATATTTAAACACACTGCAAGATGTACCCAGTACATTCCCCCTAACGCCCATAATAATGTGGCCGTCCAGGGCTCCGGGCATTGGGGCTTTTCATTTACATTGGCTGACCTCAAATTGGATGTAAGTTTTTATATATCCAAATTAATGCATTTGTTCTCCATCCGTAGAGGGACCCTGGTGAGCAGGGCTTGGCCCTGGTCTCCAGCTGCAGCCAGATGTTGCAGGTGGTGGAAAAGAGCTTTTGTGTGTGCCCCTTCCATGGGGTGCAGGTGGGGAGGGTCTGCCTGGGGGAAATTCTGCTTCACATTCTGGTCCAGATCCAGCCCTTCAGCACTGGTGGAACCACTGGATGTAAAATAAATGGTTTTCCTTGGCTCTAGGGAAGTATTTCTGCTTTGGTGGATGGCAGGGAAATACAGACCAAAGCTGCTTTTCCCAGCTCCTTGCCCCAGGTAAAAAACTTTTAAAAAGAGAAGTCTTGGGAGACCTTGGCTTGTTTCTCCTTGGCTGCTTGTGTAGAGGAGAGGACAAGACAAGCAGGGCTTCCACAGCTGGAATCAGGGTTCACGTAATTGTGGGGTCTCCTCTATCCATGTAGTCGTGGTCATGGTGGCCACCTTGTTGTGTTCTCCTTTAGCCATCCTGGATGAGTTTTTCTGCTAATGTAGAGTTCTTCACTGGGTAAAATTGCAGAATAATAGAGCAGTTGAGGTTGGAAAAGACCTTCAAGATCATCAAGCTCAACTGTCCGCCAGCACCATGGCCACCATTAAAACATTTGCGAACACTCCCAGGGATGGTGACTCCACCACTTCCCAGTGCCAGTGATTTACAGCCCTTCCCATGAAAAACTTTTCCTAATACCTCATCCAAACCACTAAGCATCCTTCCTTCCTTCTCAGAAGCTCAAGCACGCCAGTTCCTGAGCAGGATGGATGTTGTATTTGCTAAATAACATCCTTGCATTATTACCTGATGCTTGTGTTCTACGACTGCAAAACAAGATGGAAACCAGCAGGAATTTCCCCGTGGAAAGGGTGCTCAGGCTTTGGCAGGGGCTGCCCAGGGAGGTTTGAAGTGCCCATCCCTGGGCAGGGAGTTCCTGGAGGTGGCACTCGGTGCCCTGGGCTGGGGACAAGGTGGGGATGGGGCACAGCTGGCACTGGATGATCCTGGAGGTCTTCTCCATCCGAAATGATTCTGTGCTTCTGGTCCGTAATTCTGTGAAATAAATTCCCTTTAATTCAGGGCAGGTTATTTCTAGCTTTTTTATTCTTTCTAGCTAGTTTTATTCAGGTTATTTCTAGTCCTGCCTTTTCCCGCCCCAGCTGTGCCCCTGCTCCCAAGCCACCGAGGAGCAGCTTGTCCTGCTCCTGTGCCACAGGGGGGCTGTGGAGGCTCCCCAGCATTGTCACCTCGCGTTGGGGACCAGACAGAGCCTGGGGACAGAGGCTGCAGCCCCAGGATGTCACCCAGCAGAGGCCTCTCCAAACACCCCCTCCCTCCCTGGGCATTAGCAGTGCTCCCTGCTTTGGCTCTTGTATAAATATCTGCTGCATTTCCACCAGGAGTTATTGCTGTTATATATTTTACAGACACTTTACTGTCATCTAAGTGGTTTATTTTATTCCCACAGCTAGGAGAAAACTACAAAAGGAATTTTGTAATCTGAATGTGATTGTGGGCAGAGAGTAATGTTTTGAAAAGGAGCTGAGAGTAAATTATATCAGTGCTTTATTGTGTTTAAGGAGACTTCTCTATTGTGCTAGGAGTTAACATTAGTTCTCAAAGTTATTAACTGGATGTGGTTTTATTATGACTGTGTGTTTTGTCAATATATGACTTTTTTTGTTAGGCTTTTCGGTGCCAGTTCGGCTGCAGCTTTGGCACCCTCCAAGTTTAAATATGTAAACTCAGCTGGTGTTGAAAGTTTGTTTAGCTTTGACTCCCTCTCCCATGCAGCAGAGAAAGTAACCCTTTTTTTATCCCTGCTAGGCTATTTATAGAGGGAGTTTCTCCAGGCAGGCTGCCTTACTCCGGGTTGTTTTGGCAAATCCTGCTTGGAGAATGAGCCCCCAAATATTTGGAGATGGCTTTTTGGTGGGGATGGAAGTTGTGTGGCTGAGGTGACCTTTCAGGCTGCCTCTGGGTGGGTTTTTGGCAGGAGCTTTGATGTGTGTGACAGAGATTTCACACTGGAGGTGGGGTTGGAGCCCACGGTGCCACCACAAACACTGGGCACCAGCCCCAGCCTGAAGCTGCTCTCCAAAATGCCCCAAAGAACACTTTTAAATAATAGATGTGGAAGCACAGAATATATGGGGTTGGAAGAGACCTTAAAAATTATCTCATTGCATGGGCAGGGACACACTGTATGTTATGTATTAATTGCCAGCACATGGCATCGTGTGTCTGAGTTTTCAGGTTTTTCCTACTTTTGAAGAAGACATTAAAGCTTCTACCTCTAGAGAAAAATAAATAGGTTTTAAAAGGATAAGTTTTGAAAAAAAAAAAAGTTAAATTCTCAAATCCAGGCATCAGAATAATGGCTCCCCTTACTAAAGAGAGGTGTTGGAGGTTGGAGGGGGCTTGGAGCAGCCTGACCTGGTGGAAGCTGTCCCTGCCCATGGCAGGGGGTGGCCCTGGGTGGGCTTTAAGATCTGTGCCAGCTCAGAGCACTCTGTGATTAATTGCCTTTCACTAATTCTGTAAGGACACCATATGGCTGTCAGGAGTTCCCCACCTTCTCCCACGGCATCATCTCCAGTCAGCCTTCACTGCTGCCCCAGGTTTTCCTCGAGCCATTCTGAAGATGAGTTTGGTTTATTTTGTTTCAGTGTTTATCTCCCTGTCTGAGCGCACAGTAAACCCCCCTACACCTGCAGGGTGGATTTACTGGGCTCTTCAGTATTAAACATAAAATGCAAGGATGGGCCACGTAAAGTAAAAATATTCCGTGGCATGTGCAGAAACATGGTTGATAGAGCAGAGGGGCTGCTCCTGAGCCAAGTGAATGCCATCCATGCCGAGCCCAGTAGATCTCCATTACTAAATAAAGTGCTCTCATGAAGCCTAATGTGTTCCTGTGAATTACTCCATTACCTGGCAAGATCCATGTGGAGGTGGCTGCTCACGCTGCTGCTGGCCAAGCTGGTGGCTGTGCCTCAGAGTTTGTAATTAAAGCCAGCCATTCATTTTTCTCAAATGTCCACTGCAAGGTGTAGGTTAGTTTGAGTAAGAATATATTTTGAAGTGTCAGGAGCAAACCTCCCTCGTTATCCTGGTTTTCCCTGTTTTCTTTCTCTGTGAAGGCTGCTGTGGTTACAGGCACTGTGGACAGGCACGTGGAGGAGTTGCTGTACTTTAGGAGCTCTTCTGCCCTGTGATTTGCACAGATGTGTTTTAATTAAAGAATCTGGTGTGGGACAGAGGGAACAACCAGGGCTGGGACCCGAGCCCAGCACATGGGGATAACCCATTGCCCCCAGTGCTCCCCTGGCTCGGGAGAGCAGAAATAAACACATTTGATTCTCACAAATTCACTGTTGTTTCTTCAGAACAGCAAGAAGAACAAGTTTCTTTCTTCTTCAAGAAAGAAAGAAGAACCTAAGAATTATCTCCTTGTACCTAAATCTTAATTCATCAAAATTATTTTGGTTTCTGGTTTTTTCACATGAGCTGCTTGGACCTTATTCCAGCTTGGTGTGCACTGGATTTATAATGCACACCAGTTCAACCAATTCCAATCAATTCAACCAAACATTGGAAAAGCTGGAGGTACAATGCCATCCCAGTCGGCAGCTGGTATTTGAAGTTCATCTTACTGGCATTAAAACACAAAGATTGGGATTTCCAGTTCACATTGCTGCAAAACACTATTTCCCTCTGAGCTCCCTGTTGCCCTTGTAACCAGGCAGTAAAAACCCTGCTTAAATTTTTTAAAACTTTTCTTGGTGTCCACCTTAGACTCTGTTAATGTAAACTGTATTTCCCTGGATTTTTATGAGATTGTCACAGCAAAGGTATATAAAAATCTTGATAAAGTCAGTATATATTTCCCCTACTGCTGCCCCCCCTTATCCATGAGGCCAATTATCTTGTCAAAGGAAAAGATTAGATTTGTTTGGTGGTTTATAACCTTATGAACCTGAGATGCTTATAAATATTTTAATAATTTGTTCCATTATCGCTCCCAATATCAAAGTTTGACTGGTCTATAATTTCTTGCTGTCTCCTTTTCCCCCGGCTTTGTAAATCCTCAGGGAGCTCGTCTGTGCTCCAGGAGCTGTCAGAGATGGTCACTAACTCTTCACTGCTTCATCCTGTTCCAGTGAACTGTTACACCAGCAATTAGGAACTGGAGCCTGGTTTCAGGATAAAGTCCTGGGGCATCCATAAGGTTTATTTATGGCAACGGTGGTTCCTGTTTGGGAAGGTTTAATATTTGTGATCAGAAGCAGCTGATGGATTCTTTCGGGGAACATGAGTGCTTGCAGTGTGTAGATGTGTGTGTAACTACAATTTTTAATCTTAATTTAGGGACTTGGCTCACATCTCTCACCTGCACAGATATGTTAATAAGGATTTAAAGGTGCATTGCCCAGTAAAACAACACATCAAGTTCAGTTCATGCACCTTCACCTCGGGCTGATTGCTGTAAATTACATTTCATCTAGGTGATTCTGTGCAGCCAACATGTCATGCAAAATCCTGCGGTGGAATCATTCTGAACTATTTTGTAAATTTAGGGGATATTTTGGCAGTTTTGGTTGTCCAAAGCACCCGCTGAGGCTTGGAGAAACAGGGTGTGGTTTGTAAAGCTGGATTGCCCCTGCCCTTTGTCCTGGGTGCAGATGTTGATCCCCTGGGGCTGTCAGCAGCTGGATCTCACAGACCTGAGGGTTTCCTGCCCCTGGAGTCTCTGATGCCCCCACTGCTGTGGACACTGCCCATGGAGGGGCTGTCCTCTGTTAATATCAGTTTTATCATGTTCATGTCCTACCTAATTGTAAATAAGTTCAAATATTTCGAAGCAGCAACAAGTACAGAAGAGGTGAGGCCGGAAGAGACTCTGAACTTTGCAGGGTGAACAATTGATTTTTTCATTCCTCGTGGTTATGATCTGCACTTGATCATGACCCTCGTGTCTCTCTGGTTTGGATTATTTCTCTTAAGTTTTCAAAATAGCTTTGATTCTTTCACATAAGCTGCTTGAACTGTATCTGGGAGTAGTTTTTGGAGACAAGTCCAGGGGGATGTGGCTGGTGCATTTTCCCAGTTAGGCCATACTGGTGCAGCCTGGTTGTCTCAAGACAAAGAAAAAAGGGAAATTTTTATATTCTGTAGTCAATCCTGTGTGCTATTCATGTCAAGTATCATTTAGACTTTACCACAAATAAAACCCATGAATATTTCAGTGAAAAGTTACCCACATTATCCTTTAAAATCTGTTTCCCTCTCCATTTATGCAGCAAAGTCTGTATATTGTCCCAGCACCTCCAGTGCTGCAGTTTACTGGGAAGTGAGTCTATGCACATGTTTGTGCATGTATGTTGTGTATCTGCTTAAATAATTAAATTGGATCTCCACTGTAATATTTTGCGCACCACAGTGCAGTGTTTTTATCACAGTAAATACCCCAGCAAGAGCCAGGATATCACAGAAGTGTTGCTCTGTGTGGTTCTACCTCAGCAAAGAGTTGTTGTAGTCAGTGGTGCAGTGTTAAAACATTTGTTTTAATCTCTTGTTTTAACAAGAGATTCCGAATGACTAAACCATTTTGAATATTAAATACTCCTACTAATAAGATTTATTGTGCAGCACCATGGTTTTTCACACAGAACAGATACCTCAGAGATTGAGATGAATGGGTGCAAAGCTTTGTTATTGTGCAGTTCAGAAGTTCCAACGTGGAGCTGTGACATTTTTTAGGGAGATACAGAAAGGAGCCAGGTTTGTTTGTTGTCCTGCAGGGCCTTAAGAAATGTGTTAAACCCAGGTGCTCCTGCAGAGATGGACCTCGAGCAGAGCCTTGGGAATCTCTACACCCTTTTTGTAGAACCACAGAATATTTGGGATGCATGAGATTTCAAGGATGCCCCAATGTCCAGCCGGGTCTTGGGCACTGGGATGCCACTGCAAATCTGGGAATTCCAGCCCATCCCCTCCCCACCCTCCCAAATAGGAATTCCTTCCCAAAAATCCCATCCATCCCTGTCCATGGCACTGGGAGCCATTCCCTGTGTCCTGTCCCTCCATCCTTGTCCCCAGTCCCTCTGCAGCTCTCCTGGAGCCCCTTTAGGTATTTGAAGGTGCTTGAAATTCTCCCTGAATTTTATTCATCTCTGCCCAGGAAGGAGTGGGGTGAAGTATGGGACTTCTCCTGGAGAGGCACAAACCTTCCATGGGATCATCTCTGCCAGGATCCTGTGTTACGAAGCAAAATGGGAAAGAACATTTTTTTCCCCACAGATCCTTAAAAATGAGTGACTCTTTTAATTTTGCATTGTCAAGAAAAAGACAGAGAAATGAAGTAATATTTTTACTTCAGTGATTTAAAACAATTTAGTCTGTGGAGTAATGCAACTGTAGCTTCACTCCAGTGCAATTGAAATAAAACATGATGAAATATTAAAATACTCTATACACGCATCACTAAGATTAGATAGTCATTAGGACTGGAATATTGGCACCCTGTTAATTATTGCATTGCAAATGTTTCAGGCAGAAAACACATGTTTTCTTTTTCCCAAATGAAGTCCAGCAAATTAAAACCTGACCTAGAAGTGATAACTTCAAATATGATTTATTTTGCAATAAGCAAACGGAGTAACCCCACAGAGATTGTCAACAGTCAAACAAGAGCAATGATAAAAGGAAGGAACGTCACCAGCTGGATGCTTTATTGTATTTGCTCTAATGAAGGCCAAGGAAGCAGCTTGTTTTCCATGGGACGTAAAATTTTGTCTTAACAGAG
>NW_026535797.1:1385000-1392500 GCF_028551555.1 Melozone crissalis | reverse complement strand
ATTTTGATCACATTTAATCTTGCAGAAAGTATTTCAAAGAAACACTTAAACACTAGAGGTAAATGGAAGGGAGATGATGTTTTTATTGCCCAGTTAGGTAAATGGTGTAACGTTGATTATTGTGGGCTGTCATATCATTGGCACATAAAAGGTTGGTGGGAAATAGTCTCATCTGAGGGAATATTTTCTGTTTGCATTGCAATAATCTGGATGGCACATATTGTATGTGAAAGGAATGAGCAGCAGGTCTCTCCTACAGCGCCTCTTCAGGTCTGTAATTAAATCAGTGGTTTGATTAACAGCGCCATTGCTAACCATGTAAAAATGATGACTAGGTTTTAGATTATTTTTATTTATTTATTTTTGTTTTATTCGGGTATTTTTTTAAGTAAAGGGAAATAGGGATCTGGCTGAGGATGGTGTTCTGGATCCATGGGATCTGTGATGGGAGCTGGCAGCAGAGCTGGGGAGCATCCACCTGCCCTCCACCCTGAGTCCCATACACAGCTCTCCCATGGCTGGTTTTGGATGAGACCTGGGAAAAAAGCTGATTTAAAAAGGGAAAATCAGGGCTGTTTTGATTTTAATTAAAAAATGGATTTTGTTAAAATCATTTTTACAAAAATGATTTTAACAAAAAAACAGGTGTCAATAAGGAAAAGGCTAAAGAGCTTTTCTGCAGAAGAAAAAACAACAAGAAAAAAAATCAAACACAAAAAAAAAAGGAAAACAAAAACCAAATCACCATTTTAGCTTGCAAACATTATCATCCATAATGATGGGAAGAACAGTGAGGGATATACAATGAAAAGCCACCAACCTGATACTCCCGCAACAAAAATCCTGTTTAAAGCGAGACAGAAGAAAAAGCAAAGTTTGATGAAGATTACTGAGTAAAGGAAAAAAAAAGAGAAAAAAACAAGAATAAAAGCCAGCAGGTGTGAGGTGCTGTGTGTGCCTGTGCCGGTGTGGCGGCCGTGGCCGTTCGTATGCAGGGCAGGGCCGGGGCCCCGGCGGGGCGGGCGGGCCGCGGCCCTCAGCGCCGGAGGGAGGCCGGGCCGGGGTTCCAGTACAGTGGGCCGGGAAGCGGCGCTGACAGCCCGGCCGTCCCCCGGGAGCCCGCTCCGCTGAGAGCAGCCGGGCCTGAGGGGCCCCCTGTGCCAGCCTGGGCTGGGAAATGCCAGCTTTGGGGACATGGACAGGGGGCTGTGTTGGAGTGCTGGGGAGTGGGGTTTTCGGCAGCCGGGGGTTTGGGGTGAGCATCGCCGCTCATCGCCCAGCCAAGCAGGCTGTGCTTAGGCCGGTGTTAATGGTCACATCCAGGAGGTTTCTAGATTGATTTGATTTGATTTGATTTGATTCCCCTGTCAGAGCAGAGAGTTGTGCAGAAATCCAGCTCCGGCTGGATGTGCAGTCCCAATGAGGAAAGCCAGGCTTGGGTGCAGCCGTATCCAGGCAGGATTTGTGAGCATGGTTTGACTCAGACCCGGCGTTCCTCTGTCCTGACTCCTGAGCGTGTTTGTGCCCTCGCGATGTGCCACCTTCATGGGAAAGGCTGGCACCACCTGGCAAACCCCACTGTGACACTGTGGGGCTCTCTGGTATCTCAGGATGAGGTGTCCATGGGCAGAGTGTGGAGCCTGAGACTGGGAAGACGGATGGAGAGGGACAATGGGGATACCTGCCAGAGGTGCTGCACTGAACACACCAGCTGCTAACAAAGCACCAGGAATGGGCCAGAATATGGAACCCCAGAATCACTCAGGTTGGAAAAATCCTCCAAGATCCCTTCCCCAGCACTGCCATGGCCACCACTGCCCCGTGTCCCCAAGTGCCACATCCACAGCTCTTAAATCCCTGCAGAGATGGGGACTCCATCAGTGCCCAGGGCAACTGTGCCAGGGCTGGACAGCCATTCCAAGCAGGAATTTTTCTGAATATCAGTAATCTTCATCAAACTTTGCTTTTTCTTCTGTCTCGCTTTAAACAGGATTTTTGATGTGGTGGTTGGTGGCTTTTCTTTGTATATCCTTTACTCTTCTTCCCATCATTATGGATGGTAATGTTTGCAAGCTGAAATGGTGATTTGTTTTTGTTTTCCTTTTTTTTTTTTGGTGTTTGATTTTTTTTTTGGTTGCTTTTTCCTCTACAGAAATACTCTGTAGCCTTTTCCTTATTGACACCTGATTATCCAATTTTTAATAAATTCAGCCCTGATTTTCCTTTTTTAAATCAACTTTTTCCCAGGTCTCATCCGAAACCAGCCATGGGAAGAGCTCTGTATGGGACCCAGGGTGGAGGTGGATGTTCCCCAGCTCTGCTGCCAGCTCCCATCACAGATCCCATGGATCCAGAACACCATCCTCAGACAGATCCCTTTTTCCCTTTACTTAAAAAAACCCCAGTTGCACTGGAGGGACAAAGGATGAGGCAGAGGAAGGGATCACACTTTGCAGAAGCTGGGGTAGGTGTTTTTCCACAGAGACAAAGCCTCTCCCAGCACACTGCACACTTTCTATTCCCTTTTTTCCTGTCTGGCTTCCCGTGGCATTAAGGCTGATGTGATGGTGCTGTCAGGTCCTTCTCGTTTCCTTTTTTCCAGTTACTCCTGAGTTTGATGGATGGCCTCAGCCCGGTGTGACCAAGGGCTAGGAACATGATTATATTCCTCCAAACCCCAGGCAGGCTGCTGTCCACGAGCAGGACAGCCTGGAGCACCCATCCCTCTGCGGGGACATGGCTGGGGAGGGCCTTGGTGGACACTCAGTCTGGGGACTGTGGTTCAGCAGGCATCAAATTTAATGAATCTATTAATCTATTAATTGCAATACTCATGGAGCAGCTTCCCAACAGCTGTGGAGGGATTTCCCCACCCCCTTCGCAGCAGGTTCCTGCCCGTGGCAGGCTGATAATCCCCCCAAATATCGCTGTGCTCTTCGGTTCCATCAACCATCCACTGTCTCTTTTTGGTCCTTTTATAAATCCTGGGCTAAATTGCAAATGCCAGCCTAAGTGTGTGTTTGTCCGTCCTATCAATAATGCATCGCCCCCAAGTGTGGAAGGGGGAGCCACAAGTGAAACTGCCCACGGTAATTCAGGGCTATAAATCATATTTTCTGGTGGGTTTGGAGGCTGAGACTGGCTCAGCAAGATGGTTTGTGCCACTTTATTGTGATACTTCAGGAATATTTTTTTATTTGCTCCATTCCTCTATGTGTGTGTGTATATATGTATTTATATATCTATATATATCTTCCTGCTTCCTTTGCAGCTGTCAATAGAGGATGAATCCTGGACCTGCAAAATTATGAGCTTTCTTTTCTTAAGGCAGATACAGATTGCCTCCAGTATGAGGTGTCTTGTATAAAATCTTCAAAAGAAATTGCAGTTTTATTTTTGGAAGAGATGCAGAGGTGAGCCATGGATTGTTGTCCACATTTGGGACCTAATTGAGATGCTGATCTGCAGAATATTCTGTGTCCAGTGGTGCATGTCTAGTATTCATGTCGTGTTTTCTGTCCTGCAAGTCTGGCCTGAGCTAAAACATGATTTTCAAACGAAATATTAAAAAAGGATAAAAACCAGTTATTCTCTTACTGGTATTTAAACCCATCCTGGGGTCTCAGGCTCTGGGGAAGGCTCCCCAAGCTCCTTCTGGAGACTCAGCACTAATGGTGGGATCAATGGATGTTTTCACAGGTGGATATTTTCTTTTTCCAGTAGTATTTGCAGGCAAACACTTCATTTATGTACTATTTAGGCTCCAAAATTAACATATTCTCTGGCATAAGCACAGTTTTCACTTTTATTTTTTAATTTAACTGCTTGTGTTTTTGCAAGGAGGCACCTACTTGTTTCTTAATCCTGGTGGCCAGCTGGAAAGGTCCTGATTCCAACAAAATCACAGAGTAGAATCACAGAACCATTAAGGTTGGGAAAGATCTCCAAAATCATCGAGTCCAACTTTCACCTGAATGCCACCATGCCCACTAAACCGTAGTAATGTATATATATTGAATAATAAATATCTAAAGCGGTCCTGACATCAGTGATTTGCTCTCACCAGACATCATCCCCCAACATTTTCAAAATTAGCAAAACTTGGACATTTTATTTTCTGGAGGAGCAGGTTGAATCTTTTGGGGGTTGTGTCTACTTCAGACCCTCTTTGTGGCATCAGATTCACCTCAATGTCATTTGTACTTGTCATAGAATCATTAATGTTGGAAAGGACCTTTCAGATCATCAAATCCAACTCTGAGTCTTTCTGCTGTTGAATTTTCCCATCCCAAACTGAGGTTATCCCATCCCAGTCACGCTGCTGGGATAATTTCCCACTCAATTTTCCAGTGCAACAGGAAAATGTTGAGAGAGAGCCATAAAAACATCTGGTACAACACATTATTTTAGGGCAATCCACAGGATTGAATCCACCTCAACCCCACTGCAGGAATAAAAAGTTGAGTTTCTAAGGAATGCATATGGAAGGACTTATTTCTGCTGTAAAGATTTCCTGACAAGCAGAAATATAATGCTTTTTGAAAACCTCATTAGAAAATCAATTATATCGTGACACTTAATGTTGGGTTATTTACAAGCGAGATGTCTTGTTGGGAAAAAACACAATAAAAATTCACACTTAATCCAGAAAAATGGGGGAGCATAAAGAAGAGTTAGGTTGTGTTATTAGCATGTTCAAAGGAGCAATTACCACAAAGCAGAGGGTTTGTGCTCCATCAGGGACAGGAATGAGATCTGATTGTGGAGGGACACGAGGTTTCACTCCCTCAGAGAGAAAAGGGCTGAGAGATCCTTCCAGGGCAGGGAATGATGAGTTTATTTATTTATGGATTTGTGTTGATGCCCAGTGCCAGGTCATGCTCCTGAAAGGAGAGCAGAGGGTTTGTGCTCCATCAAGGACAGGAACAAAATCTGACCATGGAGGGACACAAGATTTCACTCCCTCAGAGAGAAAAGGGCTGAGAGATTCTTTCAGGGCAGATAATGATGAGTTTGTTTATTTGTGGATTTGTGTTGATGCCCAGCGCCCGGTCATGCTCCTCCTCTTGATTTTCCTCATGGAATCATGAAGGTTGGAGAAGACCTCTAAAATCAGTGAGCCCAACCATCAGCCAGCACCATGTTCAGCACTAACCAGGCCCTCAGATGCCACATCCGCACATTTTGAGCACTTCAGGTGACTCCTTCACTGCCCTGGGCAGCCCCTTCCATGCTTGACCACCCTTTCCATGGAGAGGCTTTTCCCAATATCCAACTTAAACCTCCCCTGGCACAACTTGGGGACGTTTCCATCTCACAACCTTTGATTTCTTTGGGTTTCAATGCCCTCAAAAAGAAAAGCTCAGCTTGGCAGCTGGGGAGTGGCTGCTGGGAGGCTGTGGCTGCTAAACCAGCAGCTTTCTTTGGAGAAAAAATGGGAAAACTCTTCCAATTCCATGGAATCACAGAATGGTTTGGGTTGGAAGGGACCTTAAAGCTCATCTCCTTCCACCCCCTGTGCCATGGGAAGGGACACTTTCCAAATTTCTGTGCTGCTAATTAGGAACATATGACCTCAATTGCTGATTTGTTTTTTCTTAACTATAACAGTTTTTAGGACTGGACTGTTTTCTTCAGATGGAAAATACTAGATCTGAAGCAGAAAATTTTGTTTGTCATGCAAATGTGAGCAAGATGCAGCTAATCTAATATCCCCTGCATCGTTCACACTGAGGGAACTAGAGAAAAAGGCTAATTTCTAGCTGAAATCCTTGTCTTACATAGCCTGCAATCTGAGTTTGCATCAGATGCAGAACTAATGGTGCTTATTTCCTGCAGAGTTAAACCTAAACTGTGTAACTACAGGCTCATGTGTGTGTTGGTGGCAGAAAAAAATTATTAGGCATTTTCATCTTTCATTCTGCATAATGCCTGTGCTAGTTCACTGTCTGGAGCTGTAAAGTTTCTGTGCTTTCCCTGGTTTTTAATTTAAAAATCCATGGGATTGATACTTTCACTTCATAATGAACAATTGGGCCATGAGAAGAACATTTTTGGCAGTAATTAAATCGAGGAAAGGTGACTTGAAACATCATAGGAGCATTGGAGGTGAGGCTGAAGGAGTTCTGCAGGGAAGATGAAGAGGGACTGGGGACAGGGGATGGAGGGACAGGACACAGGGAATGGCTCCCAGTGCCAGAGGGCAGGGCTGGATGGGAGATTGGGAATTGGGAATTGTTCCCTGGCATGGCAGGGATGGCACTGGGTGGGATTTGGGGTCCTTTCCAAACCATTCTGGGGTTCCATGAAGGCAGGACACACTTGTTTTCCTCCAATTTCACAATTTCAGGAACCTCCTCAGGGCCAGGATGGAGTGCTATATACTTTGGCTTTCTTTCCTTCTTGTTGTTGTTGTTGTTGTTGTTGTTATTTTATTATTATTATTATTATTATTATTATTATTATTATTATTATTATTATTACTATTACTATTATTATCAGTAGTATAAGCAGTACTGTTTTGGAGGTGCTCTGGAAGGGCAAAGACTCCTCCTTGCTTCTAAGAAACTACAGAAGTTTCTATCATAGCATTGTGTGTTTTTGTTAGGAATAGATGCTTTCCTCCCTCTTTTGACCTCTCTGCTCACCCCTAAAACCACTTTGAATCTGTTTTTCTTCCCTTTCTTACTTTCTTGTGAATAATCAACTCTTTTTTTTTTTTTTGTTCTGTAAGACTCGAGAAGAAAAACGCAGTGTCAGGCAGGATGAGGGCAGATCAGACCAACTCTCCTCAGATTCGTTTCTTTTGGAGAATCCCACAGTTGATATTTGTGTGCTGGGGCTAGACTTGACCCATGGGCTGACAATCTGAGCACCTGAGGACACCTGAAATCTGATTTTGGCTGAGTTGCCCTCATTCTTTCCCATGCTGGCAGCAAAGGGGCAGGTCCTGGGTATCTGGAAAGGAGAAGGAGCAGGTACAAGCTCCTGGCTGCTCCTGAGAAGGGGAGTGACAGGGTCATTGTCCTTGTCCTCATGTGCCACCATCCCTCCACGGAGGGAGGTTTCTCCTCCATCACGAAGCTGCTCCTCATTTTCTTCTCAGTGGTGTTGGGTAAAGCAAGGGAGGGTGTGGAAGTGGATGGGGATGGGGATATCCCAGGAGGGATTCCTGGGGGGACACTGGGGATCCTGCCAGCATCCCTGGCAGCCTGGCAGCACTCCTCCTGCAATGAATTTCCAGACCTTGACACCACAGGCCATGGCAGCTCCTCTCATCGGCAGGGCCCAAGCTGACCACAGGAAAAGGAGCAATAAATTTAGATTATTTTGGCGTCTGTAGGTCATTATTGGAATTATAGCAGCTGACTGCTAGGCCATAAAGTTACTCTGACAGATCATGAATACTGAAAGTACTCTAAGTACCCTGCCTTACTCTTATCATCCTCATTCATTACTGTCAAGATCTCCTCTTACAAAGAGGGGTATAAAGTTTGAGAA
>NW_026535797.1:1362500-1380000 GCF_028551555.1 Melozone crissalis | reverse complement strand
ACATCCTGCTGATGTGTGTGGTAGCAACCTCAAAGCCCTGCAGAAAGGCTTTGGATATCTCCATTAACTATGCTGTTTTAATTGGGATGTATTAGTTTTTCTGAGGTGCTCTAAGGTGTCCCCAGAGTCTCCTGTTCTCCAGGTGAGCAGCCCCAGCTCTCCCAGCCTGGCTCCAGAGCAGAGGGGCTCCAGCCCTGGAGCATCTTTGTGGCCTCTGGACTCACTTCAGGAGAGCAGGAGATGCTCAGGGGTCACAGACTTTACACCCACACTGGGAACTCGCTTTGAAAAACGTCCTGGCAAGTCGAATTCTTAAGAGGTTCCTGATTTATCTGTATCTTAATTCATTTTAATAGGCTGGAGGATCTGCAGGTGCTGTTGATTATAATTCTTGGTGCTCACTGTCATCTGGAATTCATGCACTGACGCATGTCAAGGTGGACATCCAAAGTCAGGGCCCAGTTCCAATAATTCAGCCTTAGGTTTTTGTCCTTCAGTGTCCCCGTGCACCAGATCAGAGACCTGGGTCTTGCACTGTAAGCGTTGTAATGTGTATTTTAACTCCCTTAGGCTTGGTGGATTTTTTTTTTTTAAATCCATGCATAATTGGGATTATATCTGTCTGAGATATGCAGCAAAAAATGTAAATTTGACTTCAGATACCAGTTAGCAGTTGGGTTATCACTGCAAGGCAGGGTGCTGAGTAGGGCTATGGGTGGGTTTGTGGCCATTGCAGAGAGCTGGGGGTGGTGGTGAATCCCCAAAACCAGCATTGCAGAGGGCTGGGGGTGGTGGTCAATCCCTAAAAACAGCATTGTAGAAGGCTGGGGCTTGGGATGAGGATGGTGATGGTGAGGAATCCCCAAAAGCAGGGTTGCAGAGGGCTGAGGGTGGTGATGGTGGTAAATCCCCAAAACCAGCCTTGCAGAGGGCTGGGGATGGTGATCAGTCCCAAAAAGCAGCATTGAAAAGGGCTAGAGATGGTGATCAGTCTCCAAACCAGCCTTGCAGAGGGCTGGGGATGGTGATCAGTCCCAAAAACCAGCATTGAAAAGGGCTAGAGATGGTGATCAGTCCCCAAACCAGCCTTGCAGAGGGCTGGGGATGGTGATCAGTCCCAAAAACCAGCATTGAAAAGGGCTAGAGATGGTGATCAATCCCCAAACCAGCCTTGCAGAGGGCTGGGGATGGTGATCAGTCCCAAAATCCAGCATTGAAAAGGGCTAGAGATGGTGATCAGTCCCCAAAAGCAGCAGGGACAGCGGCGCAGCGCGGGGAATGCGGTGTGCGGTTTAAGGGTCCCCTGCAGCCAGCCCTAACACAGTTAATTGCCTGTGATAAAACCGACCTCCCAGGTCTGATGGGAGACTTCTTTTATATAAGAAAAAATGTTTTGTAACAATTTCTTGTAAGTGCTAAAATTAACTGACTTTCTTTTAACCTAATTAAAGCTGGAGCTGATGATATCACCTATGCTTAATGTTGCCGAACATCTCGGCCAGAGTGTGCTGTGCTTGGAGCTTGGCTCCAGTTCTGCTTCCTGCTTTAAAACATTTAATGTGAAGCATCTGCTCGGTTGTTGCTGGTTCAGGGTGTGCTCGATCTCAATCTAGAACAGGGTGGTCCTTCCCCACACAGAAGATGCACAGAAGATGGTTTTTTTTTTTTATCTTTTCGGCAAATTCTCCCGGTCGTTCTGCTGCGAAACCTGCTGATTTGAAACGGAAATATTTGTGAAGAGGTCACTGTGATATTAGGGATGTTTGTGCTCTCTCAGTAGGGCCCAGCTGTTGGTGTTTGAAGGGTTTCATTGATGGAGGGGAGCGGGTCTCTCTGGGGAAGGTCTCTGAGCTGACCGAGCTCCCGGTGCTGATGAGCACCAGAGCTCACTGTGGTTGTCTTGGCCTGGATCATTCCTGCTAGCACAGATGGGGTACAAACGTGCAGGGTGAAATCTGGAGAGGCCAGGAATTGGCCTGGAAAAGCTGTGGGTGGGAAACGGGAAGAAAGCAGCACTGGGATGGGTGAGCAGTGTGGAGGTGGAGCAGGAAATCTTCAGCAGGGCAGTAAGGTCAGACTGAGAGTCCAGAGATGGTCCCGACCTCTGAGGTCAGCAGGGGTGGTGGTGGCCAGCATGGGGAAAGGGCAGAACTTTAAAGGTGGCCTAAGGACTGTGGACAGGAGTGAGGGGAAAAGGAGAATGGCTTCAAACTGCTGAAGGGAAGATGGAATATTGGGGAGAAATTCTTCCGTGAGGATGGTGAGGCCCTGGCACAGAGAAGATGTGGATGCCCCTGGATCCCTGGCAGTGCCCAAGGCCAGGTTGGACAGGGCCAGGAGCAGCCTGGGACAGTGAAAAGTGTCCCTGTCCATGGCAGAGGTGGAACAAGGTGTTTGATGTCCCTTCCAGCCCCAGGCAGTCTGGGATTGAGGGAAGGAGGGTGGCACGGAGCAGACAGCAAAGGGCACTGGGAGGCACAGGGGGAGATTGAGGCGGGCGTAGATCCAGAACTTGGTGGTTGCTTTAACAAGGATATTTGTTCCCAGTGGGATTGACTGCTGTGAAAACACAAGAAATGCTCAGGGAAAGGGAGCCAAGCCCACACACACAGAACGCTGTTTTCCCTGGATGTGTTTCAGGCGTTCAGGGCAGTCACCGCCGTGGCCTCGCAGTGCCACATCCCAGGGCAGGATCTCGTTTGAAATCTGTGTCTCCCTGTATAGGATTCCAATCAAAACTTTAATGGTCCGGGGCAGTGAGTAGCATTTAATGACCTTCAGTGCTATCACTTGAGTCTTTTGGGCATTGACATTGATTTTCCTTATCTTGGCATGTGGAGACAGGAGTCTCACTCCATCCTTTGAACTGTTTGCTGGTGCGCACCAGGAGCAGGGAATAAGCAGGGAGCAGCTTTGCAGGGATCATGGGCTTGGACAAGCCCAGTTTGGCCCCCAAATTTAATGTCAATAATTGCAAAAGTTGGGGGAAAAAATGACACTATTTAAATATCGTTGTATTCACTCAAGAGGTGCATTTATTTATTACTTAGTGTATCATTAATTTAATATGTTCATGTATTATGTGATTAATTATAATTTGTTATATTAATTAATTGAAATTTACATTGTGTATATGATGCTCAAATCTCTGTGCAGGTGCTTCTTTCCCAGGGTTAAAGAAAGTCTGCAGAATTAGTCACCAGTTAGATCTGTAACAAGTTGCATCCTCCAAAGCAGATAAAAACAGAATAAGGAAAACATTGCACAGGTTGTATGACAGGGACAAAGTCTGACTCAGCTACAATTTCTCATGTTCTTCCCTAAATGCATCAATTTTTTCTTAATAGGTCTTAAAAGGAGCAGTGTCGGGGCTGCTCGACAGGAATTGGGGTTATTGCTGTTTATTGCAGCTCTCATCCCTTTTTTAATCTCTCCCTCCCATCATAGAGCCACTTCATTTATAAGCAGCTAAATTAAACTATGTCAGGATGTGCTTGGCCATGAATTTTAAACCTAAAAAGGCGCTTTGTTCGTTGGTGCAGTTGTGGGGAAGAAATGCAGCAGAGCCACCCGGCTATTTGAACTCTTTATTTGCCACATTTACAATATTAATAACACTGTTTCCAGAAGTTGTCACATCAAGTAAAAGATCTTCATTCCGGGCTGTCTTTTGGGGCCAAATCGAGACTGGATGCATGCATTTAATAAATTGTAGTCTCAAGTAGTCATTTTGGTAAATAATTAGCTGGGGTGGAAGAATAAGTTAGCATATTGTATGCATCTAATGCTGCAAATGTACACCCAGCAAACTTTGCTATTAATCAACAGTCAAGCACTGTAAGTTGGGTCTCATACATAATGAATTGTCCTGAAACCTCCTGGGCTTCATTGATAGAAAAATAAGAGAAAACACCAGTGTAGTAAGCTTTGGAATAAAATTTAACGAGATTGCTCTGCATCCCGTAATCGGTTTGGAGTCATTAGAGACCAGATAATTCAGCTGCAGTTTTGGGGTGGCTTTAGCCTTCATCTATCAAAGAAAGGCTGCTTAAATGACATTTAGGTGTGGATAAAATACATTTTTAGTTAATTTCACAATGAAGGCTCCAGTAAAAACATCAACTCACTCTGTGTTGTTGTGGAACAAGTAATGCTGCCTCACTAAGTCTCATTTTAATGTTAATTTTTGTGTGCTAATCATCACTGATCCTTCCATTTGAAAGGTAACACAGCAGCTATTTCTCTAAAAGAAAATTAGTTTGGTAAGATAAGCACAGATCTATGTCATTTTAAGAAAATAATAGCCTTCAGTTTTCAGATAGTGCAACTTTTTTCTGTTAGGAATTCAGGTGTGTGAGAGTTATATGTCAACTTATCTTCAGTCATTTGCTGATCAAACAAAAAATGCCATTTAAAACACAATAATTTTAAAATTATTCTGGTCCCTCATATGTATTTTTTGCAAAAATTACCATTCAGGTCCTAGAGGACTAACAGTGACTTCTCCTGCAAATGTAAAAATTTATTCAGGTTTAGTAGCTCTGTTATTTACTATTTTACATATCTATATAGGTGTATATATCTATATCTATAGAGATATATATAAAAAACTTATGTAGATATTAAGAATTATCTATACTAATGACATGCATGGAGCTTTGTACCAATGAGGCTCTTCCCACCTTTGGGGAAGAAAATCACAAAAAAATGCACCAAAAAAAAATTAAAAAATTACAACATTTTAAATTATGAAATATTGCCAAAAAATTAAAATTTAAAAATTTAGAATTAATAATGTAATCTGAGTCTGCCCACATGTATCAATGGCACTTTGTTGACTCCAGGCTAGGAGGAGTTGCAATCTTTATTTCGTTGAGAAGCTTTTTTCATTTCTGTTGTAAACAAAAAAAAAAAAAAAAAAAAAAAAAAAAAAAAAAAAAAAATTAAAATTGAAGCAAAGGGGTCTCTTCACTGGCTCAGTTTCTAAACCTCTCCTTAGGAAAACCACTGGAAGGTGAGGTGGTTTTTCTGATAAAACACTCAGATGTGTGTGGCTACAGGGAGTGGAATTGGGATTTTGGATGCTCCATTCAACCAATCAATTGTATTTAAAATACACAAATATTTTATAAATAGACATCAATTTTATAAATACATTATGGGAGCTGCTAGGACATTCTCCTGGTATTTATTTATGCCAAGGAAGCTGCCAGCTCCTGGCTTTCCCATGGAATGTGCCAGCAGAGTCGTGTTACATCCCCTTCCCTTCAGCACAGCCCAAGGTCCACCTTGTTTCCCTTAAGTTTCTGAAGGACCGAGGCAAAAAGCAGCTCAGCAACAAATAATGAGCATCCTGCCCCTTCAGGACATGGCTTCTCCCAGCATTTCCCTGGTTTCCATCATGGCTGAGCCGTCTGGGATGATCCCGGAGCCAATCCGCTGCTTACGTGTTTATTTTGGAAGCGCCTTAGAAACTTCCAGTTCTTGGCAGTGGCTTTGGAAGGAGCCTGTTAAACTGAAACAGGTGCTGCTGCTTTCCTCCCCCTCTGCTGGAAGCAGCTTTTCCTTCCTTTCGTCCTGTGCAAAGGTGAGGAGGCACGGGAGGCTGGGATGGAGCTTTGGGAAGGCTCCTCTCAGTGCCTCGGTGTGGGTGCAGGAGCCTGCTGCCTCCCCAGCTTGGGCAGGCTCTGGGAAGGGCTGGAAGGGAAAGGAATGGGCAGGATTGCAGGGGGAATGGTGTGGAACAGCTGTGGGGTGCGAAAACCCCGATCCTGGGGTGGATTCCCACGTTGGGGTTGGTCTGGGGCTCTCTTGGACGTCACCACCACGGGCTGGAGATGTGCAGGAGCAGCGCTGGGTGCCTGGCCTGAATAAAATCTCTCTGTGAGACACATCCAACTGGGAAAAATATACATTTCTTTGTAGATGTCTTTAGGCAGCTTAAAATGAGCTTTTATTTCTGATTGGGGAATCTGCAGTTGTAATGAAGCATCCCACTGTAAAGCCGTGTTGATCACGTGAAGCTGAATATCCACTTACCCCAATATCCCCAAAAAGTTAAGGCAGACATGTGACAGACGTGTGACACTGCTGACATATTAGAGGGCACCACATTGCTGCAAACCAAAAACTTCTGGATCAAAAAATAAAATAAAAATAAAAATAAAATAACATAAAAATAACATAAAATAACATAAATGAAATGAAATGAAATATAAAATGCACACTAAACCCCAACAGCAACAATTGGTTGTTGACCAGGTAAAAATACAAAACTCTCCACTTTGAATTTTTTGGGATGCCAGGCAGCACCCAGCATAACTCAGGAATGAAAACAAGTGCAGTGACAGACTCTGATGAAAGTGGAAGCAATTTAAACAATATTAATGCGGTTTAAATAAAAGTTTCTCATGATTCCAGCCCCACTGCAAAAAAAAAAAAAAAAGACATTGGTACTTTTTAAGGAAAAATAAAAAATATTCTCCAGGGTGAAAACAAAGCAGTTGAATTTCTTACATATTTTGTTTAAGGTTTGGGGTTTTTTATTTTTCAATGAATGCACATAATTTTCCTATATAAAAGCAAAATTGCATCATGTTGATCACAAGTTTAAGGCCACTTTGGCCACCCCCCTGTGTGCTGCTGGTGCCTCTGTGATCCTTTTCCTTTCCTTTTTATTTTTTCATTCCCAAAGTTCAGGCCCAGGTAGCTGATATGACTCTCAGGTGTGTGTTTTTCTCTAAATTTCAACTTGTTCCTGTCCGTCCTGACTCAGAGGCGCTCAGAGATCCGTGCCTGGAGTCGGGAGTTGAGAAACCTTCCAAGGAATCCCACACTGGGCAGAGGGATTTCCTTCCAGGGGGGAATTTCCCATGATGTAACTCCTCTGCTCCTCTCACCCGTGTTTTCAGACCACTTGGACCCTGCTCTTTGAAAGGTACTTAAGGCTTTGAAGCCTGAGAAAATCCTTTAAAAGGCAGCTGGTGCTTTCAGGGGGATATTTAATGCCGAGGCAGTTTGTGGAAGTTGTGCTATGCAAGTTTGGAGAGGGAAGGGCAGGGAGGGGAGGAGGACCAGCAGAAGACACCCATGCATGAGTTATGTGCCTTCTTTTTCTTTATTAAAGCTGTCAGATTCCCAGGAATAGCTGTTGCCAAGCAAAATTAATGTGAAGGTTTTTCTTTCTTTTTTTTTTTTCCCAACTCCCTGCCAGTTTGAAGCTCTGGCTGTGTGTGTTGGCACGTGGAGTGTGTGTCCCGCAGGAAAAGAGCTCAGGGCATTCCTGGAGAGCAAATTCATTCCTGCCTTGCAGAGCCTTCCCTTTCCTGGCCGAGGTGGGGGTGGCAGGTGTTGGGAAAGCCTCTGGTGTTGGATTGCTGGGAGAATGGCCCCACCAAAAACATCTGGAGGTGTTCAGCGGTGGCAGGGCACTGCCATTAAAAGCAGCAATTAAAAAGAAAATTAAAAATAAATTCTCTCCAAACACTCCTGCCAGGGAGCACCTGGAGAAGTGAGGAACGTGTGTGTGATGGTTTGGCTTGGAGTGGGAACTTAAATGGGACCCCAAATCCCCCCCAGTGCCACCCAGCCATGGCAGGGACACCTCCCACTGTCCCAGGTGCTCCCAGCCCCAGTGTCCAGCCTGGCCTTGGGCACTGCCAGGGATCCAGGGGCAGCCACAGCTGCTCTGGGCACCTGTGCCAGGACTGCCCACCCTGCCAGGGAACAATTCCCAATTCCCAATATCCCATCCAGCCCTGCAGGGAACAATTCCTAGTTCCCAATATCCCATCCCACCCTGCCAGGGAACAATTCCCAATTCCCAATATCCCATCCATCCCTGCCAGGGAGCAATTCCTGATTCCCAGTGTCCCATCCAGCCCTGCCAGGGAACAATTCCCAATTCCCAATCTCCCATCCAGCCCTGCCAGGGAACAATTCCCAATTCCCAATATCCCATCCATCCCTGCCAGGGAACAATTCCTGATTCCCAGTGTCCCATCCAGCCCTGCCCTCTGGCACTGGGAGCCATTCCCTGTGTCCTGTCCCTCCATTCCTGTCCCCAGCCCCTCTGCAGCTCTCCTGGAGCCCCTTCAGGCCCTGGAGATGCTCCCAGAGTCTCCCTGGCTGCTCCCCACTTGTTTTGGGGGTGACTGATGCGGGTTGGGAGCCCTTGGGCTGGTCCTCACACAGAGCCCAGAGCTGCTGCTCCCAGAGCCGTGAGGAGTTGGGAGTTTTTCTGTTTTATTGGTGACATTAGAGCCCAAATGGTTTCCAGACTCCCAAGAATGGGAGACAGGATGATGTGGAAAACATAAGGAGACCGTAGCTTTGAGCACTCTTCTGGATAAATGGAGCAGAAACCTTCTGGGCCAGGTTTCAGAGGAGTTGTTGTTGTTATATTCTCTCATTGTTATTTTGTTGTAGCTCTAACAATTCATAGTAAAATTCAGAGTCACATTCTGCTGTGTTGTACCTGTGTGAAATTATGGATTATCCGTGGTGTTGGGAGCTTGGTTTGAAGTCCATGCCACGGGGATTTGTGCACAAAAGTTTGTGCATGGATTCTCATGCTTTTTCTTTAAGCAGAGATATTATTAATCAGAAAAACAGCATAAAGCAGACACCAGGTTTAAAAAGCAACTTTCCTACTTCACATACATAAAGGAAAGTCAAAAGCATCAATTTGATAAATAAATAGAAAGAGAAATAAAATTGCACTTAACTCCTACCAAACTGGGGTTTTTTTGGCAATTTTGGGAATTGTTTTGGGAAATTTTGGGGGGTTTTTGGGGAATTGTTCTGGATTTTCTGGGGAATTTCAGGGATTATTTTTTGTCATTTTGGGAATTTCAGGGATTATTTGGGGAACTATTTTGGGAATTCTGGGAAATTTTTTTTAATTTTTGGAATTATTTCGGGCATTTGGGGGATTTTTTTTTTTGAGAATTTCAGGGATTATTTTTTGTAATTTTTGGAATGTCAGGGATTATTTGGGGAACTATTTTGGGAATTCTGGGAAATTTTTTTTTAATTTTTTGAATTATTTTGGGCATTTGGGGGATTTTTTTTTTTTTTGAGAATTTCAGGGATTATTTTGGGGATCTTGGGGGTTATTTTGGGAATTATTTCAGGAATTTTGGGACTTTCAGGGAAAACCAGAAGACTCTGCTGTTGAGGTCTAGCACAGCCTCTGCCTCTGGGTTTATTTCCAGCTGGGAGACAAAGCTGCAAGAATCCGGAAATTTCTGGGTGGTGGTGGTGAGGGTTCTGGATTTGGGAAGGTTGCTGGCAGGGGTTGCTGTTCCATCACCCTGGGTGTTGTTGTCTCCATCATTTCCCATGGATGCGCTGTGTGTTTCCTGCTGTCCTCACATGGGTCTCTGCAGTTCTGAAAGACCCCCCATCAGACCCCAGCCTTGGGAAGCACCAGGAGAGCACCTCCACCCCCTTCCCAGCACTGCTGTGCAGCCCTGGAAACGTCCAGCTTGGAGAACACAGCCGGACACAAGTCCAGGGCTCCCTTTTTCACCGCTCTCATCCACACCTTGCTCTTCCAGAGGGAAAGAAAAAAGAAAAAAAGGAGCAAGGGAAGAAGCCCATTTTTATTTACAGGTGCTTTCTGTTGGCTCACTTTGCTCCTCAGCCCCTGCCAGCACGAGCTGCCACTGAAAATCAAATGAATTCTCAATTGCTTCCTTCCAATTCAATCAGGGGAGGGAAGCAGAGACCTGCCGCGGCGCTGGAGGAAGGGAGGGCTGCTTCCTTCCCTGCTTCCCCAGGGATGGCCTGGGGACAAGGGACTGCACCCTCGGGGGACACGGAGGAAGAGCCTCCCCTCCATCCCTCCTGGAAGCACGAGGATGTGTCACCCACCTGGCTTGGGGGGTGTTCCTGCTCCCTGGCATGGCTGTGCCCTCGTACCTGGGCTTTCTTACAGGTGTTCATTACACTGTTCTGCATTTGTAGGGGTGATGAGGGAGAGGTTTTGTTACTGCTCTGAGGAATCCCTCCACTTTTCTCAGAGAAGAGAAGCAAAAAAGGTCTGGCTCCAGATGAAAGGTTTAGAGGTTTTTATTTTGCTGATAGAGTGTGAATACTTGGTTTTATCGCAGCATCACAGAGTTGTTTTGCGTGGAAGGGACCTCCAAGCCTGTGTTGTTCCACTCATGGTTGTTCAGAGCCCCGTCCAGCCTGGTTTTGTCACTGTCCCCAGTGTAACCCTGCCTTTCTCTGTGTCCCAGCAGGGCAGAGCCCTCGGTGGCGTGCGAGGTGTGCGAGGGCGCCGAGGAGCTGCCGGAGCCCCTGCAGCAGTGCACGGCCTGGCTGAGAGCCTACTTCTGTGAGCCTGCCAGCACAGGGAGCCTGCCCCTGCCAGCCCTGCACCACCCCCTGCTCCTGAGAGGTCAGTGCCACCCCGGGACCGCGCTCACGGGGGTCTGGGGTGAGGGAAGGGATGAGGATCTGGCTCCGTGTTTCACAAGGCTGATTTGTTATTTTATGATATATATTACATTGGAACTATACTAAAAGAGTAGAAGAAAGGATTTCATCAGAAGGCTGGCTAAGAATAGAATAGAAAGGAATGATAACAAAGGTTTGTGGCTCAGCTCTCTGTCCGAGCCAGCTGGGCTGTGATTGGCCATTAATTAGAAACAACCCCATGAGACCAATCCCAGCTGCACCTGTTGCATTCCACAGCAGCAGATAACCATTGTTTGCATTTTGTTCCTGAGGCCTCCCAGCTTCTCAGGAGGACAAATCCCAAGGAAAGGATTTTCCATAAAAGATGTCTGTGACACCACCTCCCCTGCCCTCTGCCAGCAGCCACTGGCCCCATCTCCCTCATCCTTGCCCTATAAAGTGACAGGGTTCAGCTGAAGGTTTGGGATGTGAGCACACCTGGAGGGCTGTGAGCTGCCCTGTGAGCTGTGGCTACCTAAAGCAGCTCTTGGCCACCAAGAGGTGGGGCTGAGGCTTTGACATCACTCTCTACAGCTCCCTGGCAGGAGGGGTGTCACAGCTTTTGAGGTTTTTTTATGGAAGGCTTTGGTCCATCCCTAAGGCACAACCTTCCTCTCATACCTCTCAGGCCTGAACCCCAAACCAGCAGCTAAAGATCAGCAGTGCTTACACCAAGGAATCTCATTCACAAAGCCAAAAAGAATTCAGGAGCCCATTCAGGAAAACTAATGGAAAGGAAAAAAAAAAGTGGTGTTCTATTTAGATATTTTTTAATGTTTTGTTTGTAAATTTTAATGTTTTGTAAGGCACTGAAGAACTTTTAAAAGAGGAAAAATAAGGATATTTGTTAACAGGGAGCTTCCTGAGGGAAACAATCAGCACCCTTGAATTTTTGAGCAAAGGAAGGAAAGTTCTTCAGCATCATCCAAGCCAGGAGCTGTGCAGGGCTGGGATGTGGCTGTGGGCATCACCTGAGGGTCCCTGCAGCTCCCTGGCCTTGTGAGGGTGGCATTGGGGTGCCAGTGCCCACTGTGCTGGGGGGTTTGGGTGTGCCCAGCTGGCTCTCATTTCAGCATGTGCACATCCAATTTTTTTTTAATTTATCTCCCTCGTTTGCTCCTGGCCTGGCCCAGGTCTGTGTGTGTGTTTTACTGGGGGAAGGCTCCTACATCATGGAAACATTATTGAAGAGTTAATTGGTTCAAATCACAACGATGTGAGAGCATTTCTGTTCTTCTGTCACTTTCTCCTACTAATACTTTCATAAAACTGAAAAAAATTGCATTGGAAGGAATGTGGAAATAGATGTGCAAAATTGGAAGGAACTGGTTTTAAAAGTTATTTAGGAGAAAGGTGATGTAAAAACCAAATTCTGATGGATTGCACTTCAGTTTATCTGCACATCGGAGTTGCAGTTCTGCTAAATTAGGAATTTGGTATTTATTTGCTTTTACACATTTACATTTGAAAGTGCCTGCTGGTTTCTCCAGGCACTGAAAAACGCAGAACAAACATCAGAGAGAGCTGAGGATCCAAAGCCACACAGGCTTTTTCTCATCACTCTGATTTTTTACATTTCTGTTCAGCACCAGGGGCCCCGAGCAGGCTGGGGCAGTGCCAGGTGTCCCTGCCCATGGCCCGGGTGACACTGCATGAGCTTTCAGGTCCCCCCAGCCCCAACCAGGCTGGAATTCTGTGATTCCATGCTCATCAAAACCTTTGGTCCTTTTCCCCCCTTCCCTGTAAATGTGATCGTGTTCAGTGTTGCTCTTTGGGAGAGGATTCAAATTCCATCCTTAAGTCCTTTTGTAATCACTTGACTGTTGCATAAATTCTTCCTAATCATTGCTTACATCAAATTTTATTTTATCTTTATCTGGGGACCAGAAGGTTTTGGTTATGCCAAAAAAACCCATTAAAAAGGTTTCTCATCTAACAAAAAAAAAAGTGTAAAGTGCTTTTGGGATGAAACACTTCTCAGTTCATGGTCAGTTTTCTGCAGCTGTTTTTGTGCCAGCTTTGAGGACATCATTCCTTGTGGACAGAAAAATCCTGACAATCAGCTCTGACATACCAAAAGCAGAGAGATTTGCACATTCAGAAAGTAGAGATGATCTGCTTTATATTCATTAAGAAATTCTGCAATAATTCATTACCTACTGTTTCAGTGGCTTCACCTATATCTTAAATTTGTCCAAAGTGTCTTTAATTTTCTAAATTACTGTTAAACAGAAGCAATGTGTTTAAAGTACAAAATCAAGCATTCCTCTCTTACCTTGGCGTTGGCAAAGGTGGAATCTGAATCCTGAGGCAGGCAGGAGAGTCACAGAACCACAGAACCATTGGGGTTGGAAAAGACCTCAAAGGTCACCCAGCCCAACCCTTCCAGCCCCAGCGCCATGCTCACCACCAATCCGTGTCCCCAAGTGCCACATCCACGTGGTTTTTGAGCGTTTCCAGGGGTGGTGACTCCACCACTGCCCTGCACAGACTGTGCCAGGGCTGGGCAGCTTTTCCGTGAAGGAATTTTCCCTAACCTCCAATCCAAACCTGCCTGGTGCAGTTTGAGGCCATTTCCCCAAATCCTGTCCCTTGTTCCCTGGGAGCAGAGCCTGACCCCCACCTGTCTCCCTGTCAGGGCTTTGTGGAGAGGGAAAGGTTGGGTTTCCCAACACCTCCAGGAGTTCTCCCCTTACTGGCTCTCTCCAGCTTATATGCAGCCAATATGTTAATTTTTAACATAATTCAAAATGTGGAGCATAATTTCAACAATTTCAACAATTTCAACAACCCATGTCATGGCCAGCATTCAATGTGGAATTTCACTGAGCCAGGTTTTCCCACTTTTCTGAGTGGGGCATCTCAGAAAAACCCCTGCACATTGCTAATGGGAAATGATTAATGGCTCTTAATGGAGCCTGGTCATTAGCTCCCTCTCTGTATAAAGAAGAAAATTGGATGTTGTTGTTTTGAGGGCTGGGACGCGGGGAAGGTGACGCTGATTTGGCCACTCCTGAATTTCCTGCCCTCCCTTTGTGGTGCTGTGGGGTGGGGTGGCTGCAGTGGCACAGGGATGGCACAGGGATGGCACAGGGTGGCTGTGCTGTGTGTTTGCAGTGGCACAGGGTGGCACAGGGTGGCACAGGGATGGCTGTGCTGTGTTTGCAGTGGCACAGGGTGGCACAGGGTGGCACAGGGATGGCTGTGCTGTGTTTGCAGTGGCACAGGGTGGCACAGGGATGGCTGTGCTGTGTGTTTGCAGTGGCACAGGGTGGCACAGGGTGGCTGTGCTGTGTGTTTGCAGTGGCACAGGGTGGCACAGGGTGGCACAGGGTGGCTGTGCTGTGTGTTTGCAGTGGCACAGGATGGCACAGGAGTGGCACAGGGATGGCTGTGCTGTGTTTGCAGTGGCACAGGGTGGCACAGGGATGGCTGTGCTGTGTTTGCAGTGGCACAGGGTGGCACAGGGATGGCTGTGCTGTGTGTTTGCAGTGGCACAGGGTGGCACAGGGTGGCACAGGGATGGCTGTGCTGTGTTTGCAGTGGCACAGGGTGGCACAGGGTGGCACAGGAATGGCTGTGCTGTGTGTTTGCAGTGGCACAGGGTGGCACAGGGTGGCTGTGCTGTGTGTTTGCAGTGGCACAGGGTGGCACAGGGTGGCACAGGGTGGCTGTGCTGTGTGTTTGCAGTGGCACAGGGTGGCACAGGAATGGCTGTGCTGTGTTTGCAGTGGCACAGGGGTGGCACAGGGTGGCACAGGGATGGCTGTGCTGTGTGTTTGCAGTGGCACAGGGTGGCACAGGGTGGCTGTGCTGTGTGTTTGCAGTGGCACAGGGTGGCACAGGGATGGCTGTGCTGTGTGTTTGCAGTGGCACAGGGTGGCACAGGGTGGCACAGGGATGGCTGTGCTGTGTGTTTGCAGTGGCACAGGATGGCACAGGAGTGGCACAGGGATGGCTGTGCTGTGTGTTTGCAGTGGCACAGGGTGGCACAGGGTGGCACAGGGATGGCTGTGCTGTGTGTTTGCAGTGGCACAGGGTGGCACAGGGTGGCACAGGGATGGCTGTGCTGTGTGTTTGCAGTGGCACAGGATGGCACAGGAGTGGCACAGGGTGGCTGTGCTGTGTGTTTGCAGTGGCACAGGGTGGCACAGGGTGGCTGTGCTGTGTGTTTGCAGTGGCACGGGGTGGCACAGGAGTGGCACAGGGATGGCTGTGCTGTGTGTTTGCAGTGGCACAGGGTGGCACAGGGATGGCTGTGCTGTGTGTTTGCAGTGGCACAGGATGGCACAGGAGTGGCACAGGGATGGCTGTGCTGTGTGTTTGCAGTGGCACGGGGTGGCACAGGAGTGGCACAGGGATGGCTGTGCTGTGTTTGCAGTGGCACAGGGTGGCACAGGGATGGCTGTGCTGTGTGTTTGCAGTGGCACAGGATGGCACAGGAGTGGCACAGGGATGGCTGTGCTGTGTGTTTGCAGTGGCACAGGGTGGCACAGGGATGGCTGTGCTGTGTTTGCAGTGGCACAGGGTGGCACAGGAATGGCTGTGCTGTGTGTTTGCAGACCAGATGGCTCATTAGAGCGCAGGACAGAGGAAATTGGAGACACAGCAGAGTTTTCCTTCGCCCTGTGATGAGCAGCAGCCCTGGGGTTCTGCTCCTTGCTGTCCTCACTGGATGAGCCCTTTGCATTCCTGAGGGTGCAGTTCCTCCTTGTCCTGAGGGTGCAGACCTTGAGCAGAGCTGAGCTTTCCCCTCAGTCCAGCTCAGTCCTGCTGTTCCCACCTGAGCTGTAAATTCCTGTGTCAGAGATCTGGAAGTGGCATTAGGGGCATTGATGGTTTTGAACTGAAGGAGGGTCATTTACGTTGGATTTTGAGCAGGAACTGTTCCCTGGCAGGGTGGGCAGCCCTGGCACAGGGTGGCTATCCCTGGATCCCTGGCAGTGCCCAAGGCCAGGTTGGAGCAGCCTGGGGCAATGGGAGGTGTCAGGAACCTGATGGACTTCCAGGTCCCTTCCAGCCTGAGCCATTCCGTGGTTCTGGCGCAGTCCAAGGCAAAGGCAGAGCCCAGCTGTGCAGGAGGGCCCGGGAGGAGCAGCTGAGGATGGAGAGCAGGGAGGAGAGCTGGAATCCCCCGAGCATGGTGTAGGTTATTCATCCAAGGGGGGATATTGATGAGGCGCCTCGTGCATAATGGGAGCCTTCAAAGGAGCCGGGAGCAGCTCCGTTCTCTGGGCAGGCTGTAATCAATAATTACCCTGTGATTTCCTGCTCCTGCAGACACTGGCACTGCCCAGGGCTGCTGGGAGCGCGGGGAAATGCCAGCCCTGGCATGGGAATCCTCCTCACTTGGTGTCACCCCTATGGAGTCAGAGTCACCCCCGGGCTGTGGGATGTACCCCAGGGAAGCTCCCATGGAGAAAACCCTGCCAAAACACATCCTCAGCACTCTGCCCCCTTCCAGGAGCTGCTCTAGCGCCTCTCTTTTACTCATTTTACACTTTAGAAACTATAAAAAACTCCCAGCTTGCAGCAAATTAAGAAAAAAAAAGTAATTTTTTCTGTATTTTCTGTTTGTGGCTCAGCAGAAGCCATGGTATTTTTTCATTCTTATAGTGGACAGAATATTTAAATCACAAGTTTGTGGGGCTGTTAATTTGTGTGCTTCTGATATGACAAATTAAACATCCCTTGATGCTTACTTTTGAAATAGATTTCAGCGGCTGTGCTGCTCACCCTAATTATGGTATCCTGAGAGTAAATTTTTCCCATGTACAACTTATCCATGGATTTTTTCAATATATAAAAATTATTTCAATAAGAAAAGCATTTATATTAAAAAAATGAATTACAGATCTCTTTTCCTTTAAATGACAGTAAAAATATTGCAAGAATCAGTGACTTGGTTGAGATATTGTCAAGTAAAGCTGGAAGGTTTGAATCTTCAGGTGCCAGTTTGTGGATAAACTGCAATTTTTGTAAATACATATTTTCATGTTTCAGGCATGCACATATTCAGGTTCAGTGTATTTAGGCAGTTCTGTGGTGAGCTTTGTGTTCAGGTGTCTTTAAGTTGAGATTTATGATCAGATTTTGCTTCAAGGATCAGTCCCTGGGATTTCCTTCCTTTATTTTAGAGATATTGATGTAGATATAGGAGATATAGATAGATATAGATTAGATATAAATTATATAGCTATAGCTAGATATAGATGGGATATAGATATAGATTGAATATAGATATAGATAGATATAGATATAGAGCTGTAGATAGATATAGATTAGATATAGATTATTTAGCTATAGATAGATATAGATTTGATATAGATATAGATTGAATATAGATATAGATATAGATATAGATATAGATATAGATTATATAGATACAAATGTCGATTTATATACAGATACAGATATAGATACAGATATAGACATAGATATAGATTATATAGACATAGATATAGATTAGATACAGATATAGATATAGATATAGATATAGATATAGATATAGTGACAGATATAGACATAGATATAAATTATATAGATATAAATATAGATGTAGATACAGATACAGATATAGATTAGATATAGGCACATAACATGTAGATATATATTTATGGTTAAAGCATAACCATCCTTAATAGGAAAAGCAGCAAATGCAGCCAACAGGGAAACCAGGAATTCCAGTATCAGCTCTCCATGGTTCCCTTATTTCCAGTAAAAATGGAAAATTCAATTCATTTCTCTAGGAAGGTGGGAACCCAGCAGGTTATATCAACTATAGTCATGGATAGGTGGGAGATTGGGCAGGAATTGTTCCCTGGGAGGGTGGGGAGGGGCTGGGATGGAATTCCCAGATTTGCTGTGGCTGCCCTGGATCCCGGGCAGTGCCCAAGGCTGGGTTGGACACTGGGGCTGGGACACCCTGGGACAGTGGAAGTGTCCCTGTGTGACACTGAATGAGCTTTGAGGTCCCTTCCAACCCACCTCATGGGATTCTGTATTTATATTTTGCAGTCTTGAGCTGCTCTGTTCA
>NW_026535797.1:1355000-1357500 GCF_028551555.1 Melozone crissalis | reverse complement strand
TGGCAACAGGATCTTCACAAAGCAACTGAGGGTGCAGATTTCTTGCTCCAGAGTCCTTTGGGAGGGGACATTTGGGGCTGTGACGAAAAATGAAATGGAAGAAACACCTCATCAGTGTAACTCTACGTGGAATTATAGAATAAAAGCAATTCTGTGGGAAGCAGGGAAAATAGAGGAGAGATGCTGGGGCCTCCCATCCTCCTCTGCCTTGCTGGAGGAGAACATCAGGATCCAGTGGTGACCCAGTGTGGTCAAGGGTTTGCAGAGAATTAACGTTTCCTTTCTCCCAAATAACCTGGCCTGGTGTTGCCCTGTTCCCTGAGTGGATATAAAATAGGTTTGTGGAGCTACTTGGGGGATGCAAGGGATTCCTTCTGGATGAATGTCTTGGATTGGAAAGGAATTTAAAGATCCTCCAGTTCCAAATCTGTGCAACATTCCAAAAATGTAGCACATGTTATTGCAGTGTGGGAGAAGAAATAGCCCTGTTCTTGTAAGATGACAAAACAAATTCCAGTTTGCAACAAGAGTTTTACACAAGCTGATGTCAAAATTTGTGGATTTATTCCCCTTTCATAGAATCCCAGAATGGTTTAGGTTAAAAGGGACCTTAAACCCCACCCAGTGCCACCCCAGCCATGGCAGGGACACCTCCCACTGTCCCAGGTGCTCCCAGCCCCAGTGTCCAGCCTGGCCTTGGGCACTGCCAGGGATCCAGGGGCAGCCACAGCTGCTCTGGGCACCTGTGCCAGGGCTGCCCACCCTGCCAGGGAACAATTCCCAATTCCCAATATCCCATCCCACCCTGCCAGGGAACAATTCCCAATATCCCATCCCGCCCTGCCAGGGAACAATTCCCAATTCCCAATATCCCATCCATCCCTGCCCTCTGGCACTGGGAGCCATTCCCTGTGTCCTGTCCCTCCATCCCTTGTCCCCAGTGCCTCTGCAACCTCCTTTCCTTTTTCCTTTTTCCTTTTTCCTTTTTCCTTTTTCCTTTCCTTTCCTTTTTCCCATGGAATGTGTTGGAGCCCTGCAATGATGACCAATAACCTTGTAGGACCTATCTATGAATTTTAGAGCCCATGTCTCACACTTCTTTCATGGTGGTTCTGGATTTTGTGTCCTGAGGTGGGATTTGAGGTTCTTGTTAAGGTTTGTCACTTTATTTCTCCAAATTTGCCCAATTTTTGCTGCCCAGTTCTGCACTCCCAGGTGCAGTTGGTGATGCTGACCAAGACCTCAAACCAAAGGTCCTGATGAGTTGGAAATTTTGGAGTTTATGAGCTTCACTTATAGGGATGAGTTGGAAATTGTGCTTTATCAGGGTGTGTGAGCATTGAATGCTTTATGTACACCTTGTGTTTTGGGTTCATTGATACTGGAATGACGCTTGCAGCATATCCACAAATCTGGGAGGAGTTTTCTGCAGAACCTCCCTGCTGGTTCCAGCCTGTGGCCAGAGGATCCTGCCTTCCCATGAATTTAACCAGGAAACTGCATTTATTCTAATTTCTTTCTTTCTTTCTTTCTTTCTTTCTTTCTTTCTTTCTTTCTTTCTTTCTTTCTTTCTTTCTTTCTTTCTTTCTTCCTTCCTTCCTTCCTTCCTTCCTTCCTTCCTTCCTTCCTTCCTTCTTTTTCCTTCTTTCTTTCTTTTCTTTCTTTCTTTCTTTCTTTCTTTCTTTCTTTCTTTCTTTCTCTCTTTCTTTCTTTCTCAGCAAATCCTCTTATTTATTTAGGAATTCTGTGCAGGTTTGGGTGTCTCATTAACATGACGAGTCAGCCTGTGAGACTGCCTTTCTGTTGAGTTCCAGCAATGCAGATTGAGGTAAATTCACTTTAATTTTTGTTATCTCCTCTGGAGAAGGAGAGGGGTGAGACCTTCCCAGGGCTGGCAAAAACAAGAACTCCAATAGAGGGGGAGAAAAGGAGAGTAGAGGTGGAACCGGGAGGTGCATTCAGTGCACACCCGCAGGGATTTCTGATTTTTGGGTGGGGTGTTGGCCATTGGTGACCTCCTGTCACACAGGGCCACGAGGGAGAGCAGCCCAAGCTCGCTCTGCAGGGTGCAGCTGATGAGGAGAATTTCAAAGCTGCCCAGGTAAAGTTCTTGGTGAGTCCCGGCTCCCTGACAAAGAGAAATAGAGGCAAGTCCCTCATTTATTTCCATCTTGAATGGGGAAATAGAAATTTAATTTTCTGGCCCAGTCACTTAGAAATTGCAGCTGAGCTGGTGCGTGGTGTCTCTGGAAGGGCCATTCTGTGTCTGTTCCAGAACAGGAGGAAGGGTTGTGCAGCAGTAAATAATGATAAAATATGGCCAGTTAAGCTGAGTTTGCAGTGATAAGGCAGTGGTTGAGTTTCTGTGATCTGCAGGTCTCTTGTATTTATGTCTACAGCAGTTCCTGTGTGGATTTCAAATGTCCATAAAGTCAGTGAAAGGTTATTTTTACCTACTTTGCACAATTTCCTGCTTCCAAAATTGATGTATTTGAAACAA
>NW_026535797.1:1297500-1350000 GCF_028551555.1 Melozone crissalis | reverse complement strand
TTGGGACTAAAAGTTTGGGGCTGGAAGTTTGGGGCTGGAATTTTGGGGCTGGAATTTTGGGGTTGGAAGTTTGGGTTTGGAAGTCTGGATTGGAAGTCTGGGGTTTGGAAGTTTGGGGTTGGTAAGTTTGGGGTTGGAGGTTTGGGGTGTGGAAGTTTGGGGTTGGAAGTTTGGGTTTGGAAGTTTGGAGCTGGAAGTTTGGGGTTGGAAGTTTGGGGTTGGAAGTTTGGGTTTGGAAGTTTGGGGTGTGGAAATTTGGGGTTGGAAGTTTGGGGTTGGAGGTTTGGGGTGTGGAAGTTTGGGGTTGGAAGTGGGAATCTGGGGAGTTCCAAGGGCCACTGCTGAGCTTCCAACTGCTCATTTCCACCAGCTCTAAAATTCCACCTGCTCCTGCAAGTTTAGTGAGCTGCTCTCGAGGTATTGTGTAAAAAATGGGTCAGAATATCAGTTACTGCTGGAATAAAACACCCCCTGACTTGCAGGGAGTTTAACTGCAGAAATACTGCTGGATGAGCTCCAGGGAGAGTTCCTTGCTTCCAAGGATAGAATTTGGCCCCACAACCCCCTCAGAAATCTGAAGGGAGCCGTGTGTAAAACTGTGTTAAAGCAGGGATCGGGAACAGCTCCCATTAATTGGGTTTTAATGCAGCCCACACTCGGTGTGAGCCAGCCTGGATGTTCAAGGTGTTAAAAGGAAGCATTTTGGTCCATTTCTCACTGAAGTGGTGCAGACAGACAGCAAGTTTCTACATTATAGTCATATTTCTGTTTCATTTTATCACGTTTTGCAAGCATGCATGCACAGGCAATACCTAAAATCTTAATAAAAGTGCCTGGTATTTGAGATATTTGATGGAGTCACAGCCTGATTTGGGCTGGAAGGGACCTCAAAGCCCACCCAGTGCCACCCCTGCCATTGCAGGGACATCTTCCACAGTCCCAGGCTGCTCCAAGCCCTGCCCTACCTTGCCTTGGGCACTGCCAGGGATGGGGCAGCCTCATAAAAACGGCAAAGCATTTAAATTAAACAAATTATTAAATTGTATCTTCACATATCACTTGCTCGGTCAGTCTGTGGTAGGGTGACAGGTTTAACATGGCTTTAATAATAAGGAAGTCTCAAAATTGCTAAAATTCTACTCTCTTGCTTGGAGTAATGGTTTACACCATTTGTTGTCAAGAAGAGCCAGTTTGAGTTCTGTGGCTCAGGTGGGAGCTGCTGCTGCTGCAGTGGGAGCTGCTGTTTTCCAAACAGATTTGAGTATTTTTCAACTGTTGTGCTTGAATGTTTGGGGTTTTTTTTTTTTTTTTTTGCTAATAGTAATAACAGTGAGAACCAGTGAATGAAAAAAAACAGCAAGAAAAGTTGTCTGTGCAGTACCCCAGGCAGGCTGTGAAAAAGCCGCCGAGGAGGAGCAAGTGTTTATAACTGTTCTTTGCATTTGCAAAACTCTGGGGGAAAAACAAACAAACAAAAAGAAAAGCAGGGGGGAAAAATAACGACAAAAATAAACCAACACGACAAACAAAAACTAACATTCCCAGCAATCAGGGTTGAGGGGAAGGAAAAACCAGTCTGTCTTTAATTCCTCCTAATCAAAGAGATTTAAAAGGCTGGAAAATCAGGCTGTGGGCTGTAGAGGGGACAGGAAGGGGCTGGCACTGGTCCCTCTGCTCTTCTCTCATCCATCCTGAATCCTGAGGGACTGAGACCCCACCAACCCAAAAATCCTTGTTAGAGATTACATACAAACATATTTGTATAGATAAATAATATAGAATAGATATTATTTAGCGGAAGGTGTCCCTGCCCATGGCAAGAGGGTGGTATAAAGTGATTTTAAGGTCCCTTCCAGCCCAGACCATTCCATTATTCCATGATTATTAGTTAGAAGTTTATGATTTTACTTCTTTGGACTAATTCCCACCTTCAGTTACACTGTTAAAAGTTACGATACAGCTGGTGTTCAAGTAAAATTGATTTTCTCTCCATTATCCCCGTGGATTTCACATGTTTGTATGGAGAATTAAGGCCCAGTGGGCTGGTGGGAGGGACCTCTGAGCATCTGGGCATTAACAACAGGTTCAGGGTAATTTATCTGGAAATGTCCTTCCCTGTGAGGGTGGGGAGGGGATGGGATGGGGCTGAGTTTTATCTTCCTTGTTCTTCAGTGAGGTCCCAGTCCTTCTGTGTCCTCCTCACACAGGATCACCACTAATGTCAATTCTTCACTTCTCTTTCTTCTGCCAAAGTCGGGATTAAGTGTGTGAGAGGGTATTTCTTGTTGGGACTCAGATGTTCGTCAGTTTTTATCTCCGTCACAGTCTCACAAACCCTGACTTCTACAGCACTTCAATAACAAACTAAAAATGGAGCCCTGTGTCTCTCTCTACAAGGCCTTTGAAGGATCAACTGTCCAATTAAGAAATTAAGAAATGACTCCCAAATTATTTTTACTTTAAACTTAATAACCAACTACCTGTGATCTGCAATGTGGACTTTTTTATCCAATTACACAAAACCACGCAAACCCATGGAGAAGAAGGTGAAGAAGAAGGACCGGCCTCCACCCTAAAACCTCCATCTTGCTTTATGTATATTATTATATTCTGAACCCTTAAACTCTTAAAATGAGTGCAGGTTGTGCTCCCAGGCACTCACACGTGCAGACAGTTCAATAACAGGATTTGGCACTGCCTCTTGGAGCTGCTTACACTAATTAATGCCTTTGCTCCCCGCAGGACGAAATGGAGTTTTCAGATACGTTTCCAGAATGATGTGCATGATCGCTAAATATCTCACATTCTTCTGAACCCTCCACGAGTGTTTTGTGTGGGGGCAGAGGCGTGGATTGCTCCCATGGAAGATGCCTGGTGGCCCTGGCAGGGGGATATCTGATCTGTGTCCCTGTGCCAGCCTGTCCTGGGGAATTCGGGCCTCCCTTGGGGCTCTGCAGCTGCCCCATCCTCCCCCAGCTGCTCCCTGTCCAGCTGCACTCTGCTCCGCTTTCTCCCTGATTCCAACAGGTTCCCAAAAGGTTCAGGTCCATCCCACCCCAGCCTGCCAAGACTGAGGGTAAAAAAAGGGATTTTCTGGGCATTTAGAAGATGCCGTGGGGCAGTGACTCCCCAAGACCCCTGAGCAGGGGGGTTAAAGCTAATCCTGGCAGATTAAACAGGTTAAGAAAATAATAAGGACCAGTCTGATTTGGAATAAACCCTTCTGAAGGAATCACAGTAAACAAAATCTGTTTGCCTAAGGAAACCCTGGTAGCAATCAGCCAGTAACACAACTGCTTGTGCTAATGAACCCAAAGCTGTTAATGTGGTTTCTTCAGTTAAATTGATTCATGAATTTTGAAGAGAACATTATCTAATGAATTTTCTTTGAATAGAAAGCAATTAAAAGGACAAATCAGTCTGATTAACCCCAAAGTCACCCTACTGCCACAAATGGTGTACAGTTTGAAATTATATCATAAAAAACTAGAGCAGATTTGCTATCTCTTTGCCCTCTACTAATCCATGTAAATTAATGAACAACAAAGTTAATTTCTTTGATGACCCTTTTCTCGTATCACCTGGATTATGCTGATGTTTAATTTGCTTAATGTTATAATAAAGACTAAACAGATTTTTTCAATGAAGTGATTATCATTCCCTTCAGTTAAGAAGTGATTTTTATTATTTAACACACACATAACGCTGTATGAGTTTCCTTTAAGAACAAAATCACATTTCTTTACCTTCCCACGGAAGGTAATCAATGTCTTTTTTGACAACTAAAGAAAGAAAATGTTTTTAATCAGTTTGTTTCTTTGCCAGAGCGGGAGGTTGAGGCTCTCAGCTGGGGGAAGGGGTCTCTTCTCCCTTTTTTTCCCCTTTTTCAGTCACCAGCTCACTCCTCTCTAAGTTATCCAAGAGTGAGATCCTCAGAGCTTTTCCAAGTGCCTTGGAAGAGCCAGAGGTGTTCAACCCAACTCAAATCCAAGCGGGACCATCCCTTTTCCTTCCTTGAAACAACCCTGGGCTGGGTGACACGCTGAGATGCCAAAGAAAGCCTCTCCTAATGCATTTGCTTATTCATTATTCCAGCAATTGGAACACTTAAAGCAATTTGCTGCCGAATTAAAATTAAAATAATGGCCAATACATTATATATTTTTTTTTCCCCCCTGCATCATTAAGGATGTGCAGGACATTCAAGGTCACAGCCAGTCCTTACACTTGGCAGAGTGTGCAGTGCTGAGCAGTAGCTCGGGGGTCCCCACTATGAAATGCAGTCAGCCAGGATAATTCAGAGTTTGCTGGCTCTAGGGCGTCCCTGGCACGTCCCAGCTGAAGTTGGAAATTAGCTGGAGATGCCAGGCCTTTGTCAGAGAGGTGCAGCCACTTATTCCTTCCCTTTTAATTTGACTCTATGCTAATTTATACTCCGCCAATTTAATGGGAAAAGCCACATTGTACCAGCTAACAGGATAATTGTACTCGAAGCAAATTAAAAATATAGGAAAATCAAAGCCTTAAATCCTTTTTTTTATAGTGATCAGCTACTCCAAGCACTCTCTGCAATAATCATGTATTTAAATGTAGTCATACAGGGCACGAAACAGGACGGTGCACGGGGCTGTTGCAGTTTAAATTACGAAATTGCCATTGAGGCTTTGTGTTGAGTTTTTTGACTGTTCCATCCTCATTTCTGCAGCTCAGCAGTGCTCTCTCCCTCTGCCTTGCAGATTCCTTCACCAGGCGGGTGCTGTGGACGCTGCTGAACGACGTCAAGTTTGGGGAGGCGGTTTCCTACAAGCAGCTGGCGGATCTTGCTGGCAACGGGCGGGCAGCGCGCGCCGTAGGGGGAGCCATGAGGAGCAACCCGGTGAGTGCAGGGCACAGCTGCTGGGACAGGCTGGTTTGGAGGGCTCTGAGGGGTTAAATTCACCTGCTCTGAGAACTGGGCTGCCGTGAGGAGTAAGGCCGGTAGGTGTTGTTAATCGGCAATAATGCACAGCGCAGGTGGGTGTGATTTATGCCCTATGGTTTATGGGGTTGGGTTGGGTTGTGTTGGGTTGGGTTCGGAGGAGGAACACTTCTGTTACTCACCAGCCTCTGCACAGTTTGTTGTTCTCAAACTTCTTTGTGTGTTCTTAGGTTGAGGAAGTCTTTTATCTTCCACATGGGCTTAAGTTGGCAGAGTATGAGTGCTTTTGGTTGTGTTAAAAGCATCCTAAAGCCATCCACTCTGGCATAAATACAATTCTGGAAACAAGGCCAGGCGCACCCTGGGACAATGGAAGGTATCCCTGCCCATGGCAGGGGTGGAATGGGATGAATTTGAGGTCCCAAACCAGTCTGGGATTCTGGAGGTGAGTTGCCTGAATTTGAACCAGCTGGAGGGAGCAGCACTCTAGGTTAGGCCTGTGGATTTGGAGATAGAATGTTCTTATGCTAAGTGATCTGTGTCTGTTTTCCCTTTTCTTTGTCTGGGTTTAGCTTTTCAGTGTGTTCATGCCCCTGAGTCCCTGGGTGGGTGTGTGCGCTGCTGTGGTGCTCAGTGGGTGCTGTATGGGTGGGGATCAGCCCCACCCTGGCTCAGAGGGTTTGGGGGCTCAGCTGGATGTGCCTGCACTGTTTGAGGAGCAGTTCAGTCCCTAAACCCACAGAGCCACAGAACCCCAGAACAATTTGGGTTGGAAGTGACCTCAGAGCCCATCCCATTCCACAGTTCCCCACAGGCAGCACCCAGCCAGGGACACCCACACAGTTCCATGTGGGTTAAGCTTTGAACCCACCCTGTTGTTTGCAGCATCCATCAGCTGTCCCTGTGAAGCAGCTCCTATGTGCAGTGTTTTGTCAATAGCCCGCATTGTACTTGACAATACAAATTATTTTAATATGATGGAATGCTTTCCAATATAATCTGGTGTACATTAAGATAAGGCAATCCAATGCAAACCTGCAGGAAACAGTTCTCAAAGAATAACAATCCAGTGTTGTGCAAAAGGAGATGTAATTGCCATCGCCTAGAAATGTACCCAGCTTTGCCCTCAGGCTGCAGTGGAGCAGCAGCATCCAAAGTAGCAGTAACAGCAGGTTGTGGTGTGAAAATTCCTGCTTTTTCCCCTGTGAGGAAGGATGAAAATAGTTCTGAAAATATACAGCAAAGCTCCTGCAATTTTTTTAAATGGGGTCCTAGTTATTATTGCCATTTCCCAGCCCATACCGTGGCTGCAGTGGTTTCTGTCCCCAGCAGAAAATTTTTAAGCTATGGTTATAGATAATAATGTATAGCTGTAGGGAAAAAGAGCTGTATTAATATAATACCACCTCAATATTTCATCATAGAAAGCTGATGATTAAAAAAAAAAAGAAAATCAGTGCTGTAATGAGAGTCCTGCCCATCGCAAACCACAATTTTGCCACTGCTTATCTCTTGGAGGTAATCTGAAATTCCATCCCTATTCCACATGCAAACGCACACACACATCATCCTTTTGCACCTGAGTGTGAGCAACTGCTCAGTGCTCCTGATATTTCCCCCAGAAATGTCTCCTGGTCCTTCGCCTGTGAGCCATCGTGTGCAGGCTGGCTGTGTGCAATACACAGGGATTTTATGCATGAGGTGAGAGATAAAGATAAAATGTGGCACTGCAAAAAAACCCCCTCACCTTTGTTATTTCTGTGTATAAAGCCATCAACTCTTGCGAAAACAGATTTTCTGACCCAATTTGCAACTCCACCTTGCAGCCTCGTAGAAATCTGATTAAAGAAAATACTGAGAGGACCAGTGGGATAAAACATGAGAGGTCAGAAATTGCTCAAGAGCTACCCAGGGTCTAAACCCTCATCCAAACCCCACACTCATTCCTGGAAGTGCTCAAGGCTTGGATGGGGCTTGGAGCAACCTGGTGTGGTGGAGGATGGATTTGTGATAACCCTGATTGAGTGAGGGTGGCAGTACCAGGAAAAAGGGCCCTTTGGAATAACCCTGAGCTGGCATCACATTGTCATCACATTGTCCCTCAAACATTTGGGTGAAATCACAAAGTCACCTTCCTCCACCAGACACCAACATTTCTCCCTGCTATGAATCAAAGCTTGGTCTTTAATTTGGGTAGAGTGCATTCCACAGGTTTCCCCTTGCAGCTGGGATGCTCCACATAATTCCTGGGCTGACCCTCACCTTCAAGAGCAGGTGGAAGAGGTGCCAGCAGCAGCAGCAGCTGCCTCAGTTCACGCCCAGGACAGGTGGGGATGGCTCACCTTTCACAGGAGAGGCTTCCCAGAGTTTGCTGTGGTTCACACTGATTGCGAGGTCTGCGCTCCTCAAAGGGAACCCATAAAGTTCAGCTGAAAATCTCATTGGACTGGTAGAGGAGGATCAAAAAGAAATCACAGAAGCTCATGGGAAATGGAGAACGTTGGGCTGATTAGTCCAAGGCCATCCTAAATGAGTGTTGTGTGCCTTAAATAAGACATCTTCAGAGGTCTGATCACAGCACTCAGAGCTGCCTGCACTGCGTTTGTGCCCTCTGCAGCTGTGCTGGTCCTTGGGCTCACCCCAGCCAGGGGCACAGCCTGATCCTGGCACCAGTCTGTCCCAAATCGAGGATATTGCACCAATCCATGCTGAATCATGGATGTAACATTGAGCTAAATCACGGATAGATACTCAACCAAAATGTTTGGATCGCTGAGGGAGCAGTTGTGCGTTGGTGAGAAAATTGTGGTGGGTGGATCTGAAACACCGTGGACACATCAAAGTACCTGTGTGTTCGTCCATTGAGCCAGGGAATGTCCTGGGCTGGAAGGGACCCACAGAATCATCCAGTGCAGCCCCTGTCCCTGCACAGACACCCCAAAATCCACCCTGAGCATCCCTGGCAGTGATGTCCCAATGCTCCTGGGGCTCTGGCAGCCTCAGGGCTGTGCCCATTCCCTGGGGCAGTGCCAGCACCCTCTGGGGATGAGCCTTTCCCTACTATTTCCATTCCCAACACCTTTGCTTCCTTTGGTGGCCAGTGATAACCTGAGACCCACGCTGGGCCACACCATGGGATTTGTTTCTGCTGGGGAAGAGGTGGAGAAAAAGCAGGGGGTGGAACTGGGTGATCTTTAAGATCCCTGGCAGCCCAAGCCAGTCTGGGGTTCTGTGACATGAGCGAGGCACGAGTGTGGTTTTTGCTGAGGGTGTCTCAGTGTGATCCCTCAGCTGTTTCCATTTTGCCTGAGCCAGGCACATCAGCAGCTCCAGCCACACCATGGGACGTTCCCCTCCTCTCAAACTGAGCACTGGGAACAGCCAGAGCACCAGAATTCCCCAAAAGCAGCTCAGAGTGATCCATCCTGTGGGCAGGGAGCTTTCCCCCCACCTTTTTTCCCTAAACAAACACGTTCTGGAGGAGTTGGTTTATTCACAGATCGCCAGGAGCGCTAATGACCGGCCCAGCCTTGTTCTGCCACTCACCCAGATGGCTGTTGATAAAGATTTAGCATCATGTTCCGAGTGTCGGGGCTGTCAGTAGTGCTGAACCATTTGACCAGAAGAAAAAACGCACAGGGAGCTATTGATTACAGCTTCTCAGTGTCACTTGTTCACCAGGATTTAGGTATTGATGAGGCTGCGAGTGAAAACAAGCTCTTTCCCTTGTGGGCCTCTACCCAGAAGAACAAAAGCGAAGTTGGAGAAAATATTCAGCTGGTGCCCGAATCAGAGGGACTCCGGCATCGATCCGAGGCCTCCTTCATATTATTTTTTTGTTGGAGACAAATCTCCGGGTTTGGAAGTTCTATAGCGTTTGAGGTAGGGGCTGTGCGTGTGATGGATTCGTGGAGGAGAGGAATTAGATTTCACAGCATGAAGATTTCAGCGGTGCTATAATATTATGAGCTGCTTGGTTATTGATAAAAATTACATTAAATGTAGCTGAGGCATTAAAGCTCCAGACTGGGGTAGTTCTCCCTCTAAAATGTCCTTAGGGCCCTAATAAATTTTAGCAGGTTTAATTATTTTAGTAGGCTGAACGTTGTCACCACAATTAAGCCAAACTGAAGCAATATTCAATATTTTTAAATTACAGCGCTGGTATGGTCTTTGTACCACTCCTGCATCCAGGGCTGTGCAGGGTGACGGATGGGTGCTTGTGTTGGGACAATCTCAGCGTGGAATTCTTTGTTTTTGGCCATGGAAAAAGTGGCATTAATTTCATATCCCCTCCGTTTGCTGGGTGGTGACAGCTCAGCCCCACTTCCCTGTGCTGTGAGCAGGTCCTGCTCCCACCCAGGGATCATCCAAGACCCCACAACTGAAAATAAAGTCCTTTTTTTTTGCTTTTTCTACACCAAGATTTATAGCCTTGCCACCAAACTCTGCTGCTTTACTGTGTGTGTTTTTAAAGAATTGCAAATGAACCTCAGAGATGTTTTACAGTGTATTATTATGGCTTTGTCACTCAAGCCAAGCCTCCTACAGTAACTGCGGGGAGTGTAAAGGCAGAGAAACCCCAAACCAGAAAAACACTTGCAAAAAAACCCCCAATTTCTTTGAAGAAGTCATAAACCTACTGTGGGATGGCTTGGCATGGAGCAAAGCTTTTATTGGTACTCACTGGAGCTGTCACAGATGGATTAATCACTTGTGGTGTTGCCACCTCCAGATAAAGCAGATATTGAAAGCATTTTTTTATTTGAACCCTGATCAACAATTAGCACCTGTGTGTATTCTCATTTAATGTGGGCTGAGATTAAGATTTTTATATTTCAGACATTGAAATTAGTTAAGTAAACTGAAAGAACACCCCCAAAAAACCCTCTCAATTGATGGTCTGGCCAGTTACTGTTCAGCTTCTTTGGAGTTTGTGTATCCCAGGCTCAAATACACCACAGTGCTTGAACTGTGTGATTAAATGGGATTAAAATAAGTGAGGGTAAAGTGTGCAATTTGTCTGTGTGTCTACACAGAAATAAGTTACAGTTTTTGACTGGAGATCCCCAGATTTGTGAGAACTGCCCTTGTGGGTGGGTGATGCTGTCCCAGCCCCACCGTTGCAATGCCATTACTATGCAGTTACCAAAACACGCTCGTGATTAGAGATGATGGATGGCAGTTTTTATGGTGTGTACTTCAGCTATGATAATCACCTGTAATAAAAAATAAAAAAAAAAATAAAAAAAACCCACGTTTATGTTCTCCTCTGCATTATCAGTCCATTATGTAACTTCTGGCATTGATTTTGCAGAATCTGTGTCGTGTGGTTATAAATGATAGGGAGTAGAAGGCAGAGAGGAGGGAAAAAAAAAGAGTTCTTAAAATTGGTTAGGTCGGAATCAACCTTCTCATATTGGAGGTTTTAAAAATTCACAGCCCGTTTTGGATTGACTTGCTGCTAAATAATAAATAGTGCTTTGGTCTTCCAGAGAATTTCTCCAGGGTGCACATGGAGGTGCTGCAGCCCAGAGAGGATCTGCTGGGGAGCTCAGGCACTGGGATCTCTTCTCAATAATCTGTTTTTTCCCATAAATCTTCTAGTCCTGGGATGATCATGGCATCCCAGAGTGGTTATAGTGGGAATGGACCTTAAAATTCATCCCATCCCAGCCCAGCCATGGCAGGGACACCTCCCACTGTCCCAGGTGCTCCCAGCCCAATGTCCAGCCTGGCCTTGGGCACTGCCAGGGATCCAGGGGCAGCCACAGCTGCTCTGGGCACCTGTGCCAGGGCTGCCCACCCTGCCAGGGAACAATTCCATCCCAGTGTCCAATTTAAAGAGTTCTCCATGTGCGTTTTGGGTCCGTGAGGCTTCGTTCCCCACCCTGGGCACGGAGGGCTCAGCTGGCGTGGGGCAGCAGGACCTGGTGCTGCAGGGAACATTTTATATATGGGATTTAATACCTCAGGTTTATCCTTTTAAAGACTTTGCATCATTTTTTTATGTGTTAAAATTCCTGTCCGTGGCTGTTTTTTCCTGAGAACTGGGCTGGTCTCCGGGGGTGCTGAAGGGCTCTGTTTGTGCTCTGATGTGGGAGCTCCATGTCCCTGCCAGCCCAGTGCCACACAGCTGCTGGCTCTTACAGCGCTGCATTTCCACTCTCATGGAGTCACAGCATCATTCAGGCTGGAGAGCACCAGGCCCATGGAGCCCAGCCTGTGGCAGATCCCCATAATCATCCCCATAATCGCTGAGGGACGCGTCCCCTTGTTCCCGGCTCCCCTCGGCCTCACCCTTTGCTCCTCCCGGGTTTTTGGGGTGTCTTGCAGATCCCCATCATCATCCCGTGCCACAGGGTGATCCGCAGCAGCGGGGACAGCGGCAACTACGGCGGGGGCCAGCTGATGAAGGAGTGGCTGCTGTGCCACGAGAGGCTGCAGAAGGAGAAGCTGGCACAGGGAGGGGGCTGCTAACCAGCCCCGGCACACAGCCGCGGCTCCTCGGCTTGAAACGAGCCCTCTCTCTCTCACAGCACCCAGCAGAATTCAGGAAAATGGTAAATATTTGAGTGACACATAAATATAATGCAGCATCCAAAGTGAAATGTGTGGTGGCACCACTATATTAAAAAAGCGGGATGCGTCCTGGGGGAGGCAGCTCGGCTGCCCTTTCTTGTTTTTACATTTTACAGCAGAATGACTACAGCGATCCAGGCCTGTTGTGCATGGATTTTGTTCCCATCTCCAGCCCTGTTTTGTTCTATTTTTAATGTCCATTAAAGCGGGGATAAGGGAGTGGGAGGGACGTGGCCAATGTGAGGTGGAAGCTTCCCCCTGAGGAGGCGTCTGGCTCACGGCGAGTGGCCCAGCCTGGCACGGGGTCCCTGCCCAGCTCCCCCTCCCCACTTTGGGGCATAAAATGGTTTTTTACCTGAGCAGGAGTTACAGGAGCACAGTGAGATCTGTGCAGAAGCAGGCAGCTGTTGAATTCCTTGCTCCTGCCTTTGCTTTTTGGACTTAAAGATGGGAATAATTTTTTTTTTTTTTTTTGCGTAGAGCAGGCAAAGAGATTCTGCTGACAAATTTTGTATTTTGGATAAGCAGCTTGATTAGCCAAATTTGGCAAAATACTGAAAAGCTCATCATAGTTGCTTCCTTATTAGCAGCACATTCCTTTATCATTTGAGCTTTCCTTCAGATTTGCATGTGTCTCTGTTTTCCAAAGCTTTATTTCCCATAGCCTCTCTGTTGGAAGGATTCAAGAGACATTAAAGTTAAATTTTGAGGTGGTTTTAGCAGGGTTCTCTGTGAGTACGAGCCACAAGGAGCTGAAATTTCCAGTATGGGAATCGTAAATTGTAAGATGGAAATACTGATTTTTTTATGTGTTTTATCATATTTTCATGGATGCCTCTTTAGAAAGGCCATTGCTGCCCCCCAAAAATTATTGTGTGGCAGTGCGTTAGTTAATCCAGGATTATTGATACCTTGGAATTTCTTCAATAAAAAAACTGCTTTGCATGTGCAAGTGTCTTTGGGTCTGTTTATAAATAAAACACAGGGTGTGATATATGGGGAAAATAAACTATACCCCACTGCACAATATAAAGCTGTATTTTTATCAAGGGTTTCTCGTGGCGATATAAAGCACAGAAGCAAAGCTCAAGTGGTTTGTACGTGTCACCAGAACCCCGAGATAAAAATACGGCCTTATAATATGTACAGTTTGGGTGTATTTTATTATTTTTTTATATCTCTAATGCATGCTGCCACCAAAAGCAGGTGGCAGCAAATGTCAACTTTAACCTTTCCCACATTTGCATCCCTCAATGGGTTTTTATTTTCAGGTGTTTGGGCTTTTTCAGGGATGTGACTTTGTTTTTGTGGGATTGGGGATGGGGAGTGCTGAGATTGGGGCAGGTGATGCCTTTCCCGGGGAAACAGCCAATTTTGGGAGAGAAATCCTGTTCTGGGTCAGCGATTCAGGGTGGGCAGGGACAGGCACAGGGGGACAGAACAGGGCTGGACGGGGCAGGGACAGGACAGGGACAAGAAGGTACAGACAGGAAAAGGAACAGGGTGAATCATAGATGGACAGGACAGGGGGAGGTGGATGGGGTGGGCAGGGACAGTCAGGGATGGACAGGGACAGGGACAGGGACGGGGACAGGAGGGGGTGGATAAGGCAGAGATGGGCAGGAACAGGCACGGGGGGACAGGACAGGGACAAGAAGGGATGGACAGGAAAAGGGACTTGGACAGGGTCAGTCAGGGATAGAGAAGGACAGGTGGAGGTAGACAGGGACACGGGGGCAGGGGCAGGGACAGGGAGGGGTGGACAGGGGGACAGGGACAGGGACAGTCAGGGATAGGGCTAAGGACAGGGAGAGGGACATGGGCAGGGAGGGATAGATAAGGGGACAAGGATAGGGACAGGGACAGTCAGGAACAAGGATAAGGACAGGGACAGGGACAGTCAGGGAGAAGGCTAAGGGCACAGACAGGGATAGGGAGAGGAACAGGGACATTCAGGGCCATGGACATGGGATAGGAACAGGGACAGTCAGGAACAAGGATAAGGACAGGTACGGGGTTAGGAACAGGGGCAGGGAAGGGACAAGGACATTCAGGGACAGGGACAGGGACAGAGTTAGGAACGGACAGGGACAGGGACAAGGACAGGGACAGGGACATTCAGGGACAGGCGGTGCAGTTCGGGCGCTGCCCGACAGAGGGCGCGCGGCGCAGGGCCGGGGGCGCGGGGGGTCTGGGGGGGCTTTGAACAGAAATAACCCCGGGCACCCCAAAATGCATCCGGCTTTAGTGAAATACATGTGTTTGTGTGGGTACAGATACATAGACATGCATGCGTATAGACATACATACAAAAGGCAAATTATAGAGATAGATAAATTGTGTGTGTGTATATATATATATATATATGTATTGTATATATTTATATATATATATATAAATATTTTGTATATAAGCAAAGTAGTCATAAAATAAAATAATGCAGCACCAAGGAGGTGCAGGGATTTGGGGTTGGTTTGAGTTTGGGTCACTCTGCCCCCACAGATGCCCAGCGTGCCCATCCCTTGGGAAGGGTTGAGGACGGTGTCTGGAGCTGATGAAAACGCCCCACACCCCCTGTATGTGACAAGCCGGCCCCTGCCCTCTGGCAGGCACCAGCGTTGTGCTTTTTCCCTGGCAATTGGCTTTCCCTGCCCTGCCAGTGCCCCCATCCAGCCTGGCACATCCTGGCCTGCAGCATCCCAGACCAGCACGCTGCTCCAGCCCTTCCCAGGGCCAGGGATAATGAAAGAGTCAAAAATAATATTTGTTTTGGCAGAATTACACTGAGAATGAAATAGATGCCCTTGACCAGGGAAGAAACTGAATTTTGCAGCAGGTTCTTATTTTTTTTTTTCCCCTTACAAACAAGCTCTGCAGCCAGTCCGAGGCAAGTGGGAATATTTTTGAAGGACTCTCTTGTATTTCCTGCATCGGATTTGCGGCAGAGCTGCAGCCACACTGGTTGTACTGTTCGATGAAAAATGCAGATTCCACCCCATGTATCAATCCCAAATGGAAAAGGGCCCCAGGCCTCGGGATTGTTACAGATCACTTCCATGCACGCCGGGTTTGCGGCGTAATGAGCTCAGACTGGAGGCATCTCGAACAGAAAAACGATTCATTGGCGTGGTGGGGACCTTCCTCGAGATGTGCCCAAATTTCCTGGCCTTTGGAATTAGAGGAATTAGTCATCTGATTGGGGCGAGCAAGAGCAGGCCCTGCAGAGTTTCTATTTCATTTTTTTAAGCAGTTCTCAAGCATTGGGAACTTTTTTGAAGTGATAATCGATATTTTCTTTATCAGTGGAATTGCTGTTGTTGGTAGGACACTTAACTTTCTAAATTATGTTAAGTTAGAAATGAGTGGTGATTTTAAACTATTGTTTCTTTTAACATCTATTACTATTATTATTTTTATTATTATCATTATTACTTATTATGATCTTTAAGATCCCTTTCACCCCAATGCCACTATGATTATTTCTGGAAAAATCACAGATTGCCACTTTTAATCATTTTTCCTCCTACTTTAAATTTATATCATCTATAAATATTGTGTTGCACCCAGCTCCAAGAGACTCTGTATTAACATGGTTATTTATTGGGAAAGGTGGTGTGGCAAAGCCGCTTCCTTAAAGAAAATGCAAAAATGATTAAACCTTTAGAAAATTCCTTAAAAACTTACAGCACAATATCCCAAGGGGAATCCTGGAAGATTTAGGGACTATTTCAAGAATAATTTCCCGATGAGAACCTTCCAGGAATGCAAAACCCCTTGAAGAGTTGCGTTTACAGGTTTAATTGTGTTCGTTTTTATTCACTGGGAGAAGGGAGCGGGGCCGAGGGTGGGTGTGAGGGGCCGAGCCCTGCGTTCCTCCAGAAAAACAAAGGGAAATAAATCTTCCCTCGCTGCCCACTCAGAGCAGGTTTGGGCTGAGCAGCCCGGCCAAGGCCCTGCTCGGGTTCCAAATAACGCCTGGAGGGTGTGAGAACAAGCACACACACAGGGCTCTGTGCCGGGCACCAGGGACATTCCTCATTTTTTTATATTTTTTTCTCTTTTTTTACCCTTTTTTAAACTTTTTTTCCTCTGTACTCTTTTTTTTTCTCTTTTTACTTTTCTTTTTTCTCTTTTTTTCTCTTCCCTGTTTTCTTTTATTTTTTCTCTTTTCTCTTTTCTTTTTACTTTTTCCTGGTTTTTTTCTTTTTACTTTTTTTTCTTTTTTCTCTTTTTCTCTTTTTCTCTTTTTCTTTTTTCTTTTTTCTTTTTTCTTTTTTCTTTTTTTCTTTTTACTTATTTTCTTTTTCTCTTTTCTCTTTTTCTCTTTTTACTTTTCTCTCCTTAGTTTTTTCCCCTTTTTTATTTTCTTCTCTTTTTTTGCTATTTTTTTCTTTTTTCTCTTTTTTCTATGTTTTCCTATTTTTTCCCATTTTCTTCTCTTTTTTGCTATTTTTTTCTCTTTTTCTTCTCTTTCTTCCTATTTTTTCTCCTTTTTTTCTCTTTTCACTTTTCTCTTTTTACTTTTTCTCTCTTTTTTCTTTTCTTCTCTTTTTTCCTATTTTTTTCTTTTATTTTTATTTTTCTCTTTCTTCTTTTTTCCTCGCTTCTCTTTTTTCCTGTTTTTTCTCTTTTCTTTTTTCTTTTTACTTTTCTCTCTTTACTTTTTCTCTCTTTTTTCTTTTCTTCTCTTTTTTCCTATTTTTTCTTTTTTTCTTATTTTCCTCTTTTTCCTTTTTTTCCTCTCCTCTTTTTTCCTGGTTTTTTCTCTTTTATTTTTTCTTTTTGCTTTTCTCTCTTTTTTATTTTTTCTTTTCTTCTCTTTTTTCCTACTTTTTCTTTTTTTTTCCCATTTTTTCTTTTTTTTCCTCTCTTCTCTTTTTTCCCTGGAACAATGGGAGGTGTCCCTGCCATGGCAGGGGTGGGAATGGGATGAATTTTATGGTCCATTCCCACTCAACGCACTCTGGGATGCCGTATCTTCCCAGAACTAGAAGATTTCTGTGAAAAAACAGATTATTGAGAAGAGTTCCCAGTGCCTGAGCTCCCCAGCAGATCCTCTCTGGGCTGCAGCACCTCCGTGTGCACCTGGAGAAATTCTCTGGAAGGCTGCTCCCCAGCCTGATGCAGAGCATCCCCACCCATGTACGGGAATTTGGGGCCGGAGGAGGTGCCCAGCCCGGCCGGAGCCGGGGATTTGGGAATTTGGGGCCGGAGGAGGTGCCCAGCCCGGCCGGAGCCGGGGATTTGGGAATTTGGGGCCGGAGGAGATGCCCAGCCCGGCCGGAGCCGGGGATTTGGGAATTTGGGGCCGGAGGAGGTGCCCAGCCCGGCCGGAGCCGGGGATTTGGGAATTTGGGGCCGGAGGAGGTGCCCAGCCCGGCCGGAGCCGGGGATTTGGGAATTTGGGGCCGGAGGAGGTGCCCAGCCCGGCCGGAGCCGGGGATTTGGGAATTTGGGGCCGGAGGAGGTGCCCAGCCCGGCCGGAGCCGGGGATTTGGGAATTTGGGGCCGGAGGAGGTGCCCAGCCCGGCCGGAGCCGGGGGTCTGCGCTCCATCACTCGCGGCCGGCCGGGATGCAGGAGCTGGACCAGGAGGTGCAAATTGACGTGAGCGGGACGCTGGCAGCACCTCGGGCTGATGAAAGGACGTTGTTAAGGAGCCCGTAACGTTTCTCATTAATGGGGTGGGTGAGTTTTTGAGCTGAAAAAAGCCAGAAGAGGGGGAAAAAAAAAAAATTCCACCTGGGCAGTAATTAACATCGATCCCGTGTGCGGAGTTATCAATTTTTAAAACCTCTTTAAGTGCCTTATTTAGTTATTTTAAACAGGGCTTTTTATTTGTTGTGTGAGTTTTCCTGGAGGAGATGGGAGCGTGGGGGCTCCTCCTGGGCTCTTCTCCCGTATCAATCATCCAACCTGCAGGGACGGGGATGCTGCTCCATGTCTGTGGGTGCTGCCAGGTGCCAGGGCTGCCCGTCCAGTGCTGGGGGTGTCGTTTGGGGTGGAATTGCTGCTCTTTTTGCTGAAATTCTGGCTGCAGATGGCAGCAGGGCAGATGGAAGAGGAGCTTCTGCTGATGGGAGGAACGGGGAGGAAGATGAGGGTCCCGTCCAGGATGGGGCTCAACCCAACTTCGGCACCAGCCGAGGTCAGAGTGGCTGGGGGAGGTTGTGTTTAATTAAAATAACCCTCAGCATGACCCCGAGGGCAGAGCTGCTGGGAGCTGATGAGGGAAACAGCTGCAGCCCTTTTATCTGAGCACGGCCACGGCGCGGTGATGTAATTTTCATTTCCGATGGGCGCCGGGATGACCTAATTCCACTCGGAATCTTGTCTCTCCCTTCAAAGTAGGGCATTTCAGCCGATCTGGAATCCAGCTCTGCTCAGCCCCTCCCAGCCCTGCTCACATCCAAGGCTGGAGCACCACCACGGCAGGAGTGGGAACCCAAGGGGGCTTGGATCCGGGTTTGAGTTAAAGCTTTAGAACTCTGGTGAGCAAAAGGAGAACCCATTGTATTTCCATCGGTGCAGACTGGGAGGTTCTGGAAAATTGGTTCTGTTGATTGCTCGGAGCAGCTGTGGCTGCCCCTGGATCCCCGGCAGTGCCCAAGGCCAGGCTGGACACTGGGGCTGGAGCACCTGGGACAGTGGGAGGTGTCCCTGCCATGGCTGGGGTGGCACTGGGTGAGCTTTGATGTCCCTCTCAACCCATTCCATGATTCTGTGATCCTACAAATTTGTTCTCATGGCTGAGCCTTTCCATCAGGTTCAGTGTTGGATTTGACCTGTGATTTTTAGAAGCATAAACCTTGATATGGTCCTTATTTCCGCTTTCATTAATCAAATGCATTTTATGTGCTTTTGATACCAATCAAAATTGGTTTCACTCAGCATGGTAAATGCAGGTTGAATTTTGGGGCACACAGCAGCTTTTCAGTAGTTAAGTGACAAAATAAGTGGTGGGAGGAAATTATTTCTTCATAGTGTCCAGAAAAAAAAAAAACCACCTTTGTCCTGTCTGAACGAAATACTCATGAGCAAAATCTCATCACAAAACCATTTTAATTTTTACGTAGAGAAAACTTTCCCATGAGGGACCCAGTTCGGCAGCTCACCCAAAGTGCAGGTGGCCTGGAGCTGTGTGGGCAGAGCCCTCGGGAGGTTCTGGGCTGTGCAGGAATTCAGGGAGCGCTGCAGCGTGAGCTGCTGCACCAGAGCATCATTTACAGGCACAGCCAGCACCACACGGTGACAAACTTGGTGCTCCCCAGCTGGAACGTGGATGATGCTCTTGAAAGGCTTTCTGCAATGTAGCCTTCTTCACAAAAATAAATTTTATAATATGTAATACAGAGTTTCTGCCTGCATAATAATATATAATGTATAAATTAATTTGTAGAGAGTGTGGTGGGTTCCCCTCTTTGACCAAACATCCAACCAAGGCTGCATTTCCACCACTGGAAGGGTTTATTTGGGCTGGGTTTTTCCAAACCTTTATCCAAATATTGTCATCCTAAGCACCCACTCAGTGGATCAGAGGATTGGCCACCACTGGTGAGTGGAGATCCAGCCTCTCCAGGAGCTCCATGCCTGCAATGTGGAGCAGCATCAGGAGAAGTGGGTTAGGAGAGAGGATCTCAATCCCTGCCTATCCAAATGTCCTATTTTTGTTAGGACATACAATTCCTGATCTCAGGGCTGTTGTGCTTTTTACTTTCTGTGTAAAAAGTGAGGAGAATGAGCCACAGACATTCCCCGTGGCTGTGACAGATGGGTGCCAGAAGGGATGGGATTTCATCACAGAATAGTGGGGGAATAGAAAACTATCCTGATTTTTATCTATGAAATAGATAGGATGGATGGATGGATGGATGGATGGATGGATGGATGGATAGATAGATAGATAGATAGATAGATAGATAGATAGATAGATAGACAGACAGACCTGTATCACCTACAAAGATATGAGGTGAGTGCCCACTCTCATGTCCCAGGCTGAGACAAACCCTAAAAAGAGAATTAACTCTGCGGAAATACAACCTGGAAAAAAATAGCAAAAACTGAAAGGAAACTGATTTATTGACCATGAAAGTCTGCATTTTGCAGCCTTTAAACTGCATTTTGCAGCAGATTCTTGTGCAAATACAGTGGAGTGCAGAAGAGGATGGGACTGGAGCGTGGTTTGGACCTCCGAGTGTCTCAGCTTGGAGATCACATCTGCCTGCACAGGGATGTCAGGCTGGGAACTCCAGGCATGCCTGCTCACTCCCACAGCTGTTTACAGCCTGTTCATCCTCTCAAATGAGCAGCCTAAGCCCGGCCTGGGTTGCTGGGGAAGGGGCTGCTGCTTTGAGGAGGAGCAGGCTGTTAATTGAGCGGCTCCCGTGCCCGGCTCGGCAATCAGTCTTGCCTTCCGTCGCTGCCCATGACCAGCAGCCTGCCTCCAACCTTCTGGCTGCCAGGGAAATTGTGACAAGGCGAATGTCAGATCATGGGGAGCCTTCCGAATGTTTTTGACCCCTTCAATCTGTTTTCCAGCCTGGGTATGGCAAAGAAGCTGTGTTGGACTAATTGGTTGTCTCTCTTCTCCAGGCAGCGGATGAAGTCCAGGTACATAATCTGATTCTTTTGGATGAGCAGCATCCTGTCTTTCACAGCTTTGTGTCATGTCAACCGCCGCGGGATTGCTCTGGAAAAGTCCTTTTTTGCCAAAGCTGGAGCAGAAGATGTGGAGATCCTACAGCCTCTCATCTGCCGGGGTTGAGCAGCGCCCAGCGGAGGCTGCAGCCTCTCTCTGACTGTCACCAAAAAAAATCTGATTCATCTTCACTGAAACACGAAATACTGCAGCTGCCAGGAGGAAGTGATAGCTTGGAAATGCTGCACTTCCATTTTTATTTTTTTTCTTTGTTTTAACCGATACTCTGTGCTTTCAGGTAGAATATTCTGTGTCTGAAATGACCTACATAACCACTGAGCTTGATTTCACGAAGCTGCCCTGCTCTCTGCTCAGTAACCTTCATCCTGGACAGTGTTTTTAGGGCTTTTGAACTGTTTCCTGTCAGTAGCAGTAAAACAATAAGAGAATATCAGGCTGAATTTGGTGATGTGGGGAGGAATAAAAATACAGAGCTAAGAGGGAGCAGTGTTGGGTAAAACCGGCTGGAAACTTCAGGGCCAAATTGTCCCCAGACATCAGAAAATGGTGTGTTGTAGTTAACAGAATGATAGAATCATGGAGTTGTTTGGGTTGGAAGGGACCCAAAATCCCATCCAGTTCCAGCCCCTGTGCAGGGATCCCTCCCACTGTCCCAGGTGCTCCCAGCCCCAATGTCCAGCCTGGCCTTGGGATCCAGGGGCAGCCACAGCTGCTCTGGGAATCCTATTCCAGCTCCTCCCCACCCTCCCAGCCAGGAACGCCTTCCCAAAACCCCATCTGACCCTGTAGTTCATGGTATCTCACCTGAACCTCCTCCCAGTTTAAAGCCATTCCCCATTTTCCTCCATCTCTCCTGTAGCTCCCTTCAGGTCCTGGAAGGCTGCAATTAGGTCACCCCAAAGCCTTTTAAGGAGGGGGAAGTAAATCTGCATTTCCCTTTTACCTGAAAACACCCCCAAAACTCCTCCAGCCCTCCTGCACAAGCACACAGAACTTTTCAGAGCACACAGCCCCAACGCCACGTCTTTGTTGGAGCATTAAAATTCAAGGCCTAAACACACAGTTGGCAATTGGAGCTCAGAACATGCACGTTGCAAATGTGGATATATCTCGCCGAGTACACAGCCCATAAAATATGTAGTCTAAGATCACTCATTTATTTAAAGATGCTTTTTACCTCAGATGGAAAATGACACAAATCTAAATATTACAATGCCGAGTAATGTGTAACTGTCTGTGTGTTATAGCCTTAACACCACACTTTTGATGCAGAAGAGATATAGCAGCTGCACTTTAATTTCAAGCAAATTGATCCCAGATGTAAATGTTGTTTTGTTGCATGGAAGATAGTGCACAGGTAAAGCAAATATCATTGGTTTATAGTCCAACAGAGTGCTGCAACAGGATCCAGGCTCCCCTGCCCGGGCACACATAAAAGTCAGGAGGCTGTGGAGGAGACACTGGAAAGACACAGCTTTGCTTTCTACCCTTTAAAACCCAGCCACCTGTGATCTAAGGAGCTGTTTTGAAGCCAGGAAAGCGTCGTGGTTTCTCAATTGTCCTGCAGGCAAAAATCTAAATTTGGCTTGTTTTCCATCTCTTTCGCTGCGTGTTTTGTAGAGGAGGTTTTCTCCCGACGTATTTGTGTTTGGCATGGAAAAAATAAGAAAAACCCCTGGATTTACTGACTCAGGAAACCTCTCCTTTAAAGGAAAAATAATAGTGGTAATTGAGCTTCGCTTTGCCTGCAGATACCCCAACATCTGTGGCACCGTGGGCAATGTATAAACAGCAAAATCATTTCTTTATTGTCTCCTGCCTATGGAGGATGGCAAAGCCCAAATATCTTGCTGTCACAGCTCTGCTTCTGAACAACAGACCTTCTTATTTTTTTTCCTAAAGCAGAGCATCCTGCTCATCCAAGGAGGAGAAATTTCCATTTGGAGAGACAACTTACAGGGCGTGGAGTGCCAGGACACAGGGTGGGCAGGCCCTGGCACAGGGTGCCCAGAGCAGCTGGGGCTGCCCCTGGGTCCAGGATTTTATGTTTATTTGCATTTCTGGTGCTTTCACAAAGGCTGAAATTTGGCAAAATTGTGGGAATGCTGTGTTTGTATCCTTATCAATCCTTTTAACTGATGTTAAGTGATTGAAGTTAAACTTTTGTGAGTTCCTGCTTGCCAGCCATGCTGATTTAACTCCATTTCCTGCTGAATCACTGGCGACAGAGCAGTGCCCAAGGTGTGCTGTGGGTGTGTGGCCTTTCAAACACCACAACATCTGGATAAATGTGTACATAACACACACAAAGGTGGTGCTGAGGGGCAGGTACCTCTGCACAGTATTTTTTTCCCCTTGCAGTGCCAGGAATTGACTGAGCCTGTCACAGAGGTGTAGAAGATGTGTACAACCTCGTTGTAGCAACTCCTGCAAGTATTTAGCAGTAAGACATATTGACCATACTCAGAAGTCCTTACTCAGACAAAACCCAGGGGTCAGTGTGAGTCTCGATTAATCAATTTATTCAGGAACAGCTCACTCTTTCGGGGAGGTTTTGAAGCACATCCCTTTGCCAGAATAGAAAAATCTGGATTAAAATCTGGCCAGGACAGAGGAATACACAGGGAGTGCTGACCCACACAAACTCTGGGATTGCAGGTGTTGCAGAGGAGGAAATGCGGATTTTTTGGTGGCAGGAGGAGGCTGGGATGAGAGGGGAGGTGGCAGTGAGCCCTCAGCCTGACAGAGCTGCTGTATAACAGCAGGGCACTCACCTCGAATCACAGGTTGTGAAAACTGACATTTCCATTCAAATTACTCCAACAGCCAACTGCTCCCCGGCGCAGCTCCTTCTGTAAGTGACACGGTGACAGCGATCCAGGAGTTTAACTTGCTGTTGTCTCGTTCCGAGCGGGATTGTGGAGTTGGCGACACGCGTTAGGAGGATGGCTCCCGGTGGCAGCGGTGCCAGCCCGGGGTGCCCGTCCCTGCTGGGGGCTGCCTCCCCCTGCCCCTCATCCCCTCCTCTCCCAGTCCCGCTCCACTCGAGTGTTCCTGGCACCTCCTGCTTCCTTGCGGGTTTTTTTTTTTCAAGTCTCTCTCTCTTTAATTATGACGGGCAGATCATCTGTTCCTGACACATGAGTGGCTGATGGCCGCGTCGCTGTGCTCTCTCCTCTCCTCAGGGATGCCTCTTGGATTCTTTCTCTCTTTTCCTCAACTTGGCTTTCACTGCGAGCTGCCTTTTAAATTTCTGTCTAACCTTTTAAGCAGGAAGCCTTTTCTGTTGATAAAATAAGCCAGCAGATCCTGTGATTTGAGGTGTTTGCCGCACACAGGCTGAAACTGTGGACAGGTTTCACCCAACTTTTGCGTCACATCACCACAAAACCCCTTTTGTTCTTTGTGCTCTGCCCAGCTATCACCAAACTGGTTTTGGCTCCATCCTTTGGTGCTGGAGCCAAAGCATTTGGCAGTGCATTGCCTGTCTGTGCCTTAGCTATTCCTGATATTCCCCAAACCACAGCCACTGATGAGCAGGGGAGCAGAATTTGAGGTGGATTCTTTGCAGCCCGTGCTCAGAAGAGGATCCCAAGGCCCATCCAGCCCCACAGGGCTGGGAGAGGTCAGGGCAGGGTTGGGCTCAGGCTCTGGGCTCCCTTGTTCTGCTCTGCATGGATATTGCAGCCTTTGGGAATTCCAGCCAGCAATGGCAGAAGCCCCAGTCACAGAACTGAACATCCCCGAGCCCAAAAACCGCCCACATCTGGATCTCAGCCCGGACATCTTCCCTCCAAACTCGTGTTTGGAACTTGAGAGCCAGCAAATACATGGAACAGTTATTAAGGATAATGTCATTATAAACTGATGTTGGTCTGCGCTTCTTTAATAAAAAATAGGCTTCGTTATGGTTGTCACAGTCAGAAGAATAATTAATGCCAACTTTTCATAGGGAATCATCACCTCCTTGGACAGGGAGTCACTGGAACAATATTTTGGAGCAGAGCCTTCAGAAGAAGACAAACTCCAGTGTGTGCTGAGTGCCTGTGAGTCACAGCCGTCCCTGCCTGACAACAGAAAATAAAACAAATATATCAACTGTTGATTCGACACCATGCGCCAAATGTGAGGGAAGATGTCCTGCTAAATTAGGATTATTCATTCATTTTCAAATTAAATTTTCATAGAAATATTGCCTCTCTAATGCCCTGCAGAATGATGTGGAACCAACAGAGTCAGGGTCAGTTATTTGGGTTTTTGGGATCCTGGAATGTCACACTACTCAAAGGTTGTGCTTTGATCTTGCTTTGAAGCTCATCAAATCACAGAAAGGTCTGGACTGAAAGAGGCCTTTCAATATCACCCAGGGCATGGCCGGGACACCCTCCTCTGTCCCAGGGTGCCCCATGGTCCAACCTGGCCTTGGGCACTGCCAGGGATGGAACAGCCACAGCTTCACCCTAGTTTACAGAGCACTGTTGGCTTTATTTCATTTTTGAAGACAAATCCATGTACTGAGACGAAGTTTGACCAGAAGTGTGGAATTTGCAGGCTGAGCTCCCCCATCTCCACCTGCCCTGGACAAACTCCAGCCCCTCAATGTCCATCCTGAGGGGCTCTGAGCTGGACACAGGACTCGAGGTGGGCACAGCTCTGTGTGACCAGGGAGCTCCTGAGTGTCCCAAGGCCCTGCTGCAGAGCAGAAATGCTGAAAAGCATGAGAACCTCCCCAAAATCACTAAACAAGCAGATGCTCAAAGCCGCCGAAGAACGGAAAACTACTGGAGCACAGAAAACAAATTTCAAATTTGGGGGTGCTGCAGCATTTGCAATTTCCATTAGAGAGACCATTTCTGTTACAGGCTTTGGATGAGGAATAAATTAAACCAAACCAGTTTAGCGAATATCCAGCTGCCTTCTGAAGTTTCAGAAAACACCACTTCCCTCATTGTGGGAGGAAACAAATCTCCCATGGTCTGGCCAAAGGCGGAGGGAGAGCCCCGGGTTTGGGGCGAAGGAGATATTCCATAAAAATCGTGGCTTTCATGAAGATGAAGCACAGCAGAAGTAGCACAAAAGTGCTTTGATATGCTGCTGAATGGAGGATTAACTGCACAATGCTGTGAATTCACTGTGTCTCCTGTTTGTTTGCTGTTTGTTCGCGGTGCCAGCAATAAAAATAATGTTTGGCTGCTAAAAGTGCTAGAAAAGGGCTTTTTGGTGCCCAGAATGTGTTTGCCAGCAGGTGAGTGTGATGGGGAGGGAGGAAGAGGAAAGCTCAGCTTCATTTATTTTCAAGGGGGGAAATTTAATGCTGGGAACCTAATTCATATTGTATTTCTTATCAAAACTCTTATCTCTGCAACTGAGCTTGCACAAACCCCGTTAAAAAAAAAAAAAAAAGAAAACAAACAAAAAAATCCCAAAAAATCCAAACCAACAAAAACTAAAAACAAAACCACCAAACCCAGCTGGTGCAGCCTGGCAGGGTGGGTTATTTATAGCAGATCTCTGCCTTTTGTCAGCCTGGTGGGCTGCGGACGTGGCTCCCAAATAAACCCCGTTCTGTGCAGCAGAGGAGGAAGAGCCCCGTGCTTTGGAGAGCATGGATGTGAGCTCATGGCCACGAGACAGAGAGGGCTGTGCCACAAAACCCTGCTGGGCAAGACCCACCCCAATCTAATCACCAGCTCTGGTCGTCAGCGAGAGCTGTGGGAGAAGACGTTGCATAAAGCAGACACATCCAGGAAATAATGCCTGCCCAGTGCGGCCAGATGGAGTGGGGATATCCTGACAAAGCATTTGTTTTAATAAATGTTCAATTAAAATTATTTCTGTAGTGCAAGCATGGTCCAGAAGTAGTATGGGAATTAATAAGATTGCTGGCAGAAATAAACATTGGGGGAGTTGTGTGCTAGTTAAAAGTGACAGTTATAAAAAAATAAATCTCAATGTTTCTATAGGGTTGTTTTGTGAATGTGCAAACCAGGGAGTCTTGGTCCATGTTATGCTTTCAAATTATGGTTTTCTGGTTTCTACCCTGGTATAATTCCATTTATGTGGGAATTTGTGGGTACGTGGATCCTACACTGTGTGGCCAGGGCTCTTCACACAGGTAAAACTGTGCAGGGGTTGAGCAAACCCTGAGCACCAGGAGATTTGTATTAGTTACAACCTTTTATTTATTTATTTATCGAAATGCGTGCCCTATGTTGAATTTTTTGAATTGTGTATTCAAAGCCTCTGTATGCAGGGGGAAATTTTTCCACATGTAAATACCCAGAAATTGGAGGTGGCCATGTCAGGGATGGCTCTGACACTAATGAACAGGAGTCTGAAGATTCCAGACCTGAGAAGATTATGTTTAATTTTCATTTTTAAATTGTTTACAGTTTAATTTAAACATCCATTCATCATATTTATATTATACTGTGCTGTATTGTATTGTATTATATTATAATGTGTAATTATTACATAGTGTGATATATTGTAATATGCTGCTATTATATAAAAACTAATCATATAAGTAAAAATTTAAAATTTTAATTTTTATTTATATTATTAGCTATTACATAATATCATCATATTATTCTTTAATTTTGAAAGAAGACACTTGCTATTTATCTGGAAAAATCCTATAATACATAGTTTGGAAATTTTTTTAGAGGTGCTTCATTTAGTCCAGCAATGAGACCTGAGTGGTTATCCTGGATTTTTCCCTTATTTTGGACTTTACTTGTGCCCCTGTCCCAGCTCCAGTGCCCCGTTGGTGGCAGCACCCGCGTGTCCCTTCCTGGCTGGGACAGCACGCATGGATACGTACTCACTGTGGCAAGAGAAAATTAGATTTAAGCTCTAGCAATCAATAAACCTTAAAACAGCCGAGTATTTCTAGAAAAAAGGCTTTGCAGAAGCGTCCCTGACCCAGAAAGAAAAGTCCTTTTTGCAGTGTCTAAAATCCCTGGAAGTGTTTTTTTCCTGCCACATCTGGTGCTTCAGAGCCTCGGTGGCTGCTCCAGATGTGCCATCCCTGCGGTCACCCGGAGGGGTCAGGTAGCACAAAGGGACAGGACCCGGGGCTGTGCCCATGGAAAGGGATGTGGGGCACCCTGGGGATCCCCTCAGAGCCCACCAGGGCTGCCCACCAGGATGTGCCCATGGAAAGGGAGTGTGGGGCACCCCCAGAGCCCCTGGCACCGCTGTCCCTTCCAGGCCAGGCTGGACACTGGGGCTGGAGCACCTGGGACAGTGGGAGGTGTCCCTGCCATGGCAGGGGGGGCACTGGAGGGGATTTGGGGTCCCTTCCAACCCAAACAATTCAAGAGACACCCCAAGATCTCAATCCCATAACAGAATTCCCAAATCCCAAAGCTCCCACAGCCGTGGTGCCCAGTGGGCAGCTGGGACCCAGATCCCTGTTGGCCCATCTGAGGAGCACCAACCCAGGCTGCAAATATTCAATATTCCAATACTCAAGGAGTTGGACTTTGCGGATTCTTGCGGGCCCCTTCCTGCTCAGGGTATTCTGTGATCTGACAATATTGAAAATCCGGCTGCCAGTGTACCTGGGGAATGAAAACAAGGGGATGGGAAACATTGGAATAAATTAAATAGGAAATCTATTCAGTGAAAAAAAGCATAATACGGGTTTTGCAGTACCTGAAAGCAGAGAAGCTAAAGACCTGTCATGAATGTGCTTCCAGGTGTGAGTAGCTACACACTGGAGCAGTCCTTGGGAGTGCACTGTGCTCAGGGGTGAAAAGCAATGTTGTGTCCTCACAAGCTTTGACTCTAGTCATTCAATTTATTTGTGACAGTATTATTTGTTCATTCCTAATGAACAAATATTGTAAATAATATCATTCCTTTACATTTTCTAAACACTGATAATAATAAAAGGTGAATTAATTTAATTATACAAAGCACAAATGCAGGCGTTATACAGATGTGAGTTAACAGACTGAAGCAGCATTTTAATTTTCAGGCCACTACCAATGCCCCTGTCTCCATTGCCATTTTGGACATTGCTGTGTGTCTTCTAGATTTTCTCATTAGTAAAATCCTCACATTGAAATCCTCACACCAAGTATTAAAATGTTTTGCTGTTTCCTGGCTCCAGGTGCAGACTGTGGCCCTTTAAAGACGGCGCATCCCCCCGTCACTGCAAAAGGCGAAACAAATAAATAAATAAGTAAAGAGGCAGATAGGTAAATAAATAAATAAATAGATCTGGTAATTTAGTACTAGAAAGTTAATTCAGGGGACCTCTAACCTTCAAACCACCACGTGACTATTGATTTTCAATATCAGGCTGGCCCGTGCCACCCTGAGCGTGTAGAGCAGCAGATTCCAAACAGTTTTTTCCTTTATCAGCCCAGTCCCCGAGTACTTGTGCATTAAGACAACAAATGCCGGTGGCTCCCAGCCTGTCACATGGACGTGCCGGGCCTCTAATGAACTCGGGCTCTTGGCAAGCAGATCATGGCAAGGGGGCTCCCCGGGGCCGCGCCATGGCCGGGATGGAGGTGGCCAACGCTGGGGGGATGCGCCGTGAGGTGAGCCCCAAAACCCCGCTGCCCTGACCCCAAACCACCCCTGTTTCCTCTTTAATTCCATCCCTCGTGTCTGTAGGGATGTTGAAGCTGCTCTTCCCCACCCAAGACGCAGATGGAGACGGAAGGAGCGGCGCTGCTCTGAACCCCGCGCCTGGATTAGCCGGTAATTCCAGGACATGCTGCTGGAAGCGCCTTCCTCCCTCTGCAATCAGCAATTAGTGCAGTCAGGGCCACGCGCGGCCTTCCCGGCCCCGATGAAGATGTGCTTCCACCCTTCCGCCTACAACAAGACTTTCTCCTCCCCTCCTCGGCCTCCAGCTCTATTGATTATTGGAAATGTTACATCCCGGGGAGGAAAATGTCATTGCTTTAAATACCAGCATTAACAGTTGGGAAAAGTTCTTTTTCACCCAGGCGTGCGTGATGAAGAAAAATTAAACAATGGGAAAGATGGGGAAATACGTGGAATTTTAAAGGAAAAAAGAGTGGTTTGTGTGTTGATTAAACCGAGCAGGAGCTTCCCCCCACTTAAGTAGGCGAGCACATCTCGTACTGGACTTTTTTACTGGAACAGTGAAATATATAATGAAATCCAACAAGGAAACTGGAAAAACAGCCAAATTGGTGCAGCAAAGTGGTTAATAGGATCATTAGCCTCCTCGCTGTATTTTTTTGGACATTGTGTGCCTGTACCGTAGTCCTCGAGAGCAGATTGCAGGAACAGGCTGACAGTTACCCGCTAACTCAGCAGTGCTGGGTGCAAACTGCCATCTTCCTGTGGATTTACAGCTGCCACTTCTGCTACTTCAATTAGTTCTATAGCACACAGATGTTGCTTAAATGTTGCTGCTAATGATACTGCAATAAGCGTAAGATTCATGCCATATTTTGAGGCACGTAAATTTCTCAAGTGGCACAATTAAAGTGGAAATATTAGGTGGGGAGAACTTGGCAGTCTCTCCAACTTGGAAAGCGCACCCGCTATGCAATAATGGGTCAAAAATTCATTCAAGTTTTACTGCTGTTCAGAGTTTTAAAAGACTTTTCACAGTTGAATGCAAAGTAGTAAAAAGCAGAGTATTAGGAAATGAGAATGCTGTTGTGTTATTCAGACATGACTTTTTAATTTCAAATTGGAATCACATGCCCGCCGCGGCCGCGAGGGCCGCGCGCTGCCCGGCCGCAGCACCGTGGTGCAGGAGGAATAAATCAAAAGTTTTCTTTAATACTGATTTAATTGAAGCTTCGGCGTGCTGGTTGTGTTAGCGGGGGGAGGGAAAAGGAAAAAAAAAAAAAAAAAGAAGAAAGGAGAAAAAATGGTTTCCTGAATCACACACAGAGACAGCATCAATCATTTCCGAAGCCAGATGTAGCCTCCAAACTGCAGCCTGACAACACATCTCCTGTTTGTGCAGCCACCAGGCAATTATTCTTTCCATTATATCTCCCAATGACAGATCTCCAAACCCAGGGCTGTAAAAATTAGAGTTTGGGCTTACACAGTTGTGTCGGGTCTTAAAAAAAAAAAATAAGAAAACTTATCATGGCTGCAGTGTTTATGAGCTTGTCAAAGTACATGTACATAATTTTCATCAGAATTTCTTTTACCTCATTTCCAATCCTTCAGGATTAGATTTATCAGCAGCTCTGTGCCGGCGTCCGAGCGGCTTTTCCACCTGCGAGCCTGTTGGGGTGGCTCTGGTTGAGAAATGTGAAAGCTTTTCTTCCTCCTCGTCTTTTCTTCCTCTTCGTCCCCATCATTTATTACATCATTTTCTTCATCTTTGTATTTTTTTTGTAATTTGTTTTATTTTAGTAATTTTGTCATTTTTACATCATTTTCCTCATCTTTTTTTTCCATATTTTCATCGTCACCATTTATTTCACTTTCTTCACCATTGTTTACATTTTCTTAGCTTTCATCACATTTTTCTTCATCTTCATTATTTATTTCATCATTCTCTCAATAATTTCTTTCATCACTTTGTTAATTTTCATCATTTTCTTCATCCTTATATTTTTCTTTACCATTTCCTTCATCTTCCCTCAAATATTTCTCTTGCTCAAATATTTTTGTAGTGTACTGCCTTGGCTCTCCACCAAATTTAGGTGTAATTTTTAGAAACACTGTGGCCTGTTTGCTACATTCATCACCGTGAACTTGTCATGAGGAAGAAGCACCAGTGGCAGTGCTAAACTGGGCAGCAAACCCAGAGCTGGAAATCCACACATTATTTCCATTTAATGTTTAATTTATTTGAACTGGGAAGAGATTATCAGGCTAGCACTTATTTTGAAAATTCAGTATGGGTAGTATGTTGAGGATGAGGTTAAATCTTAGGAAAAGCCATCATTGGTAAATTAAGGCTGATGAACATCAGCACCTCACATCTAAATTACTGATTTTCTACCCCATTTCCATTTGTCTGCGTGGCTCCATCCCACTCCTGCTTTGGATTATATGATAATATTTAATTTCTTCCCAATATCCCATCTAACCCTGCCCTCTGGCAGTGGAAAGCCATTCCCCCCTGTCCTGGCACTCCAGACCCTTGTCCAAAATCCCTCTCCAGCTCTCTTGTATTTTTTTTCTCTTTGTGAACACAACTCTGAAAATCAAAATAGCTTTCCATGATTTCCCCTCTAAAAAAGCGCCCAACATTGATAAATGAGCATACTTTGAGCTCTTCCCTGCAGTAGCAACTGAATTTTTTTACAAATTAAAGCTCAGATGGAGGAAAAAACCCAAGCACAACTTCTAATTTTGGTTTTCAGGAGAAAAGCTGCAAAGATCTCTGATTTGTGCTGGTGAAGGTGAAGTCAGGATGTGATGATTTTGTGGGATTTACAGAAACAATGTCCTCTCCTTACATCATTTTGTTTCTGTGATTCATCATAGGTTTTTGTCTTCCAGTATGTGAGTGGTCACCTGTGATTTGCCCTCCAAAGGAGTGAAAACGGAGCAGAAAAATGGCAGCTGGGCTCCAAATATCACACCCAAACTATGCGTCCGAGTTGACGCAAGAATGCTGCTGTGGGGCTGTGTACTGATTTACTCACCACACGATTTAGGGGGGGAAAATCAAATTAAATCTTTATCATTACCTCAGCAACCACCAGCACGGGTTGTGTTTGTGCTCCCTGATGGGCAGACCAGGCCAGGGTGTCGCTGTGCAAACGCCATGGAGGGACCAGCAGGGACGTGGCAAAGTGGCCCTTGAACTTCCCCAGCTCCCAGGATCTGCTGGAAAGATTTTCTTTGCATTGGCAAAGACTTCCTAACTCCGTCCCACTCTGACTTTGGCACCTTGTTTCTCATCCCAAGTAGCCTCTGTAATCTATTATGGTATATAGGCCAGCCTGATCCCCCCCTCGCTCCAGCCTGTGTCCTCTTTCTATTTAGGAATTAATTATGATGCTATCTCGTATAACTCATTAGTATCAATTAATTCTTCCCCTTTCATGATTTTATATAGCTAAATTAGATTGCCTCTTAGGAACTTCATAATCACTGCTGGACTCATTTAGACATATCTTTTTTTTCCCCTTCTCCACCCAGTTTCACTTGGGCATGGGGTTGTGGTGATGGGAAATACCCCATCCTATTCCATTCTGGGGGGACAGTGCCCCTGTACCCCATCAACACCATCTCTGGCCTCACCTCATCCATAATTCTAAATTCTGGCAGGCTTTTTTTATTACTATTTATTCATCTGGGGTCTGCACAAGATGTTATTATTGGTTTATCAGGGTGAATAGGAAATATTCCATCATTTGGCCAAACCACTGTGAATTCTCTTGCCCTTAAACTCACCACAGGGACAGGCAGGGAGTGGAGGGAGATGCTCGTTTTCCTCTTCATCCTGGCGGGGTGTTAAGTTTGAAATCTCAGCTTTGCTGGAATTCACATGTCCATATTTAACTGCTTCACTGCTTACTGGAACGTCGGATCCAGCCAGGGAAAAAAAAGCAGGAATATGATTGAATATATCTGGCAGGACCTGATATTCCCACTCATTTTGAATCTGATCCAGCAGCAGCCAAGGCAATTAAATAACAAGTTTTTCTCTGGCGAAATGAGTTGCAAAATGCCCCCAGCTGCATGATGTAGGAAATACACCTTGATTTTACTAATTGCTGTGCCTGTACCTCTCTGGGGCGGATCCAAGGCGGCTCCCCAGGTTGCACATTGTGTATTCCAAGGAGCTGAGCCTGGCTGGGATGGGTTATCCCCTTCCATGAGCCCGGGATGAGGCGCTGAGTGAGGGCTGGTGAAAGGTGAGCGGATCCGCTTTGCTGCAAACATCAAACATCCAACATCATCTGCCATCCCTGGGGCTGGCTGGGGAGAGCTCGGGCTCAGCCTCTCGCTGAACAAAGGCCAGCCCGGGGTAGGTGCAGCTCAGCTTTAGTGAGGCAGCAAAACGCAGCCCAAAGAGAAGAATTTCAGGAGACCAGCTGGTGTGGAGTCACAGCTTTGCCCTCGGGGGCTGGAACTGAGCTGTCCCAGCACTGTCACCAAACCCCTGGGATCTCCTCTATCACATGACCTCCAAGGAGTTGGAATTTTTTTTTAAAATCTAATGATTTGAAAGAAAAAAATGTTAGATCCAAATCATTGCAGGCTGCAGCACACACAGGCGTGTGATGGGCTTGGATCAGCCTGGCCAAGTGCAAGGGGTTAGAAGTGGATGAGCTTTGAGATTCCTTCCAACCCAAACCATTCCATGACTCTGTGACATTGCACCTCCTTTACATCACCTGAATGACCCAAAGATGCTCCCCCAGTGCAGGACAGAGCTGGGATCAGCCCTGCTCCCCACAGCAGCTTTGGGAGAGCCCAGATGGGTGCTGGGAATGCCTGCATTGATCCCAAATTCCGCTGGCTCCGTACCCAGTGCCACCTCCAACAACAGGGCCGGGGACAGGAGGCTCTGCTGGGACACCGAGACACACGAGGAGGTTTGGACCAGCAGCCTGAGCAGTGGCATTGCCAAATCTCAATTCAGGAAGATGTGGGTCTAGGGAAGGGAAAAAGAAGGGTGGGTTTCTGTAAAAGAAGAGGAAAAGCCCAAAGGCCGAGGCTCACAGGGTGACTTTATTTACGGACGCTTTCAGATATGAGCCTTTCTCCTATTGCTCCTCTGACATCTGGCTGCTCACCATCCTGCCCCAAACACCCACTTCAGGGGCATGGCAAGGGCAAAAAAAGAGAATGAAAAAAGAAAGAGGGGGGAAAAAAAACCCAAAACTTTGCTAGAAGGACAAAAAATTTTTTTTTTGAGAAAAGCACAAGTCTGTCTCCCTCAAAATGTATAGAAAATTCAAGCTTATCTCCATTCAAGATGTTTTTCAAATACAATTCTCACTGAAAATGAGGGGAAATGTACTGTCTGATCTATCTTTTATTAATTTTTCCCTGAGAATGTCAGCTCATTCTCCTAAGGGGAGATTATTCCCATTATCAACAAATTTAACTGGTTTTGTTCAAATCTAAGAGCGTTACTGAATTTGCACTTCCTTTGACTGATCACGGAGCTCTCCCTATTATTTAATTTATTTACATTCATGTATGCAATTATATTTTGTAATCTGATTATGTGGTTTATATCTTTGTAGGGATGAGAATGCAGAATGTTGCATTTCTTTTTATTATATGAGTTGTCAAGTTCTTTTTGGATGGAAATGAGAGTTCGGTACCGCTGTGGTGAGAACAGCATTAATTCCATCAGTTAACCAGACCTACCAAAATAGTGCTGGCTGCAAAATCAAGGAGCATATTCTGCACCTGAATGATAAATTTCATTAATTAATTTGACTGATAAAGTTAATATGCAAAGGAGATATTATTATCTATAGTAAAAAAAAATTAATAGGTGGTTTCTGATCATCACATCCTTAAGATATTAAAACCCAGCAGATCTTATCCTTTGGAATTTATTTTTTATTCATGGATAGGGAGAGGAATACACATTTTCTGCTCTTCCAACTCCCAGTCATGTTTTCAGTTCTAAGTGAGTTTGTCATTGGGCTGAACCAGATGAACACATTGAAATGAAGAGGAGAAAACCAACCCAACTCAGCCATTGCTGAAATTGCTGTCACCAGGTTTGTCACTGCAAAAACTCTGACTGCAGGTGCTGAGCTGGGTCCTGCCAGCTGGGTCATCTGAACCACCTCGAGACGACCTCACAAAGCATCATCTGCCTAAAACTCTTTTGCATTTAATCTGAATTATTTGTCCAAGTTATTTTCCTTGGGTTCCTTCCTATGGCAGGCTCTGCATCCATAGGTTCTTTTATAATACTTGGGGGCTGCACTTGGCCAGCATGAGCACAGCTTTGCTTCTGGTAGCTGCTTTCCAGGCTTATTTAAAAAAAAAGAATACCAAATTTAAAATTATTTATTGCAGATTTCTGGTGTACATCGCTAATGTAAATATGGCTCAACTGTATTTTTTTTATTCATTTCTGTGTTTATTCATGTATTTATTATCTTTGAGCCATTCCAGTTACTTGGTCAGGGCCTTTTACAACCATCAACAGCAGAGCATTTTTGAAATCTTTATGTGCAATACCCTGAATAGGTTGTTTCAGGACACATTTTTTTGTTATTAGGGCTGCTCTTAGTCTGTGTTCCCTGTGCTCTGCCACTGCTCAGGGCTGAGCTGCTGAGGGATCCTGGCAAATCCCTGGTTGGGGATATGCAGCTCTGGAAAAGGACTGAGAAGGACAAGGATGGCTTGGAGTTCTGTAAAATGTTATTTTAGCAGGCTTGGGCCAGTTAATACTGGTTTAGAGTTTTGAAAGGCCTCTGAGTAGCTTTCCAATTATAAAAAATTCATTTATGCTTATATTTTGTTAAGTACTGATATCCTTGGGCCCCTGCACCCCAGACTTTAACATCTCCAGGGATTTGTTAGGATTTGTTTAGATTTGTGGGGTCCGTGGTCCTCACCCATGGGCTTGGCTTCACCCCTTGGTGCCTCAGAGGCTCCTGGCTGGTCCCTACCCACTGCTTGGCCCCTGTAAATTCTTCAGGCTGTGCTTAAGGGGTGAAATAAGTGAAGAGATAGTTGAGGAGAAATCTTGGAACTCCTTGCAGAGATCCTTGGGACACTACAGCAATTTTTTGGATTCGTGACCTGCTCTAAGATGAGACACACGGATAAACAAAAAAGGTAAGGAAGCTCCATGGACTGAATTCGTCTGCCCAAGTAGACTTGTGAAATGGTTATTAGAGGCATTATTATTATTATTATTATTATTATTATTATTACTCATTACAGTTTCTTTTATGTCTGTAGACACAAGAGCCTGGACCTAGAGCTGTCCTAAGGAGGAAAAGGGTCCCTGGCACAGGTGCCCAGAGCAGCTGTGGCTGCCCCTGGATCCCTGGCAGTGCCCAGGGCCAGGTTGGACATTGGGGCACCCTGGGACAGTGGGAGGTGTCCCTGCCATGGCTGGGTGGCACTGGGGGGGTTTGGGGTCCCTCCCAACCCAAACAATTCAAGACGCACCCCAAGAACTCAATCCCGTAACAGAATTCCATGGCACAAGGAAGGAGATAGTTAAAAACAACTTTATTGGGTTTCATTGTACAATTTTTTTTCACATCTTTCTCCTTTCTTCTCTCCATCTTCCCCTTGGTATTTCCATCCCATGTTTCCCTGTAGATACAGGGCAACTCTTGACTGGCTGTGCTACCCACACCAATTCCAGCCTCAGTTTCCTTTTTTTTCACTTGATATTTCTATTTTAGATTTTACACAGTAAGAAATCTATGACTTTTGTCTGGTTGAAGCAAAGCAGCTTTCAGATAATTTTCTTGCACCCTCACCACCTCTATTCAGTACTTGCTTTTGCTACAAAGTCATTTCTCAAACAGCTTAATTTACTTAAAGATAAGTGCAAACGAAGAGTCACATAACTAAAATCCTCTAAAAGTTTGTGGGCACCAAAAATGTACAATTTTGTGACTAATTAACTGCACCTTTTAATTCATTATGTCCTTTCAGTAATAGCATGAAGAAAACAAAGGGAAAACAAAACCATTAAGTGCAACTGTTGCTTTATTTAAATGCTTAAGAAATAAAATCTTTAGGAAATAAAATCAAGCCACAACGGTATCACCTCTGTCACAGTCATGTTCCAGCTGGTCAAAGTGCTTCAGTGAGTCACCCTTGAAGCAGGGTCCCAGACCAGGAGTTCTCAGCTCCTCCATCTGTTAATTGTGATCTGAGCACTGAGAAATTATATTTGATATTTCATCTAACATTGAAATTTAGCATTGCACAGGAGAAAGGGAAACGGCTTGGGTTTCATTATTTGATTTCTACAATTTTAAGTTCTAGGACAGTTCATTTAATTACATCTTTAGTGTTTTATGAAGCATCTGGGTAGAGTTTTGAAGAATACCAGCAACTTTTAAAAACTTTTTTATGACTTGTGGGACTTCAGGAACGTTCCTCCTTTGTATGCTGTAGTTTAGAGGCTGTTTGCATGCCCTGACTCCAGACTGGATGCTTTCTCTTCCTTTCCCTGTAAAACTTAGGGCACTACATCGAACGACAAGTGGCCAAAAAGGGAGGGAAGGGAAAAAAAAAAAAATCAATTTGTAATCTGATTTGAGGGTTTTGATTTCCTCTGATGAGTTTCAATTTCATTAAAAGCAACCTTATTCGCACATAAAAGAGCTCCTTGAAGGGTAAAGCGGGGAATTGTCTCAGGGAGGATAAAGCAGCGGCGCTCCTTTGTGTGGTTTATCCAGGGCATTAATTTGGGGCGCGGTGCGCGCGGACGGGCGGGTGTGGGTTATCGGCGCCGCGATCTGCGCGCGGGGGAGGCGCTCACAAGGGCTCACATTCAGCCACCACTGCGGGCCCTATTGACACCTGCGTTATCAACAGCCCTTATTATCTGCTTAGCGGCGGGTCGCAGCCCGCCGGTGACATAATAAGCTACAAATCACTGGTGGGGCCTTTCTGCATTCTCCTAATTGTGTGTATTCTCTGGGAAAAAATTATCGCCGGGCCTCTTGTCTTGATGAGAAATTGACATTTTCTGGCGGAGCCTGGCGAGGACTATGTGGGGAGATAAGACTTATAGTTGTTTTAAAGGAGTGCAGCCATTCTTTCAGAGGCCTCTTTATTGCTCTAGTTGACCCACTTGATGAGTATGGATTTCATGAGGTCTTTTTCAGCATTTGAACTATAAAAGGTTCAGAATGACACCACCCCTTATAGACAAAAGATAACCTTGCCCTTTGAATATATTGATTCTTTATTAACTAGGCTGTTTAATGCAATGAAATGAGGCATTAGATTGAAGCCTATTTCAAGTGCTTTGAATAATCTTTAAAAGCTTGAAAGACTTTTAAAAGCTGCTCTGCAATAATTGGCATGTACTTTTAGAGACTCTTATTCCTTCGTTTTGATTAAGGAATTTTTATCATCTTCCTGTGTCTAAACTCACTGTGGGCTGACACAACATATTTCCTCAGCAGGGCTCTTACCCAGATGTGTCGTAGGTGGTGGATTGCTCTAGGAATTGTCATATGTGGGTTTTCTCCTTTTGTGTTTTCCTTGCATTGAAAGTTAGAGGAACCATTTAGATGCTCATTATTCAAACCTTTGAAATAAAACTAAAAGGAAAAGTGCCAGTAGGCATCGTGCAGACTTTCATCCCTAAAAACCAGCTTATTTTTTAGTGGGATGCATCTGATTATGCCGCCTTTTAAACACGATACACAGACACGCACTCAGAGTAGAACAGTTTTCAATGCATAATAATAATAAATAATAAAAATAATAATAATCCAAAGTGTTCTGAAGATTTAACACCTTTTTTTTATCAAATCCATTTTCATCTGACATGAAAACTATGGAAATGCTGGAGAAGAAAGGAAGCATGGTTAAAAATCCTGGTTTTCCTGCAGGTTGTGACTGCAGTGACCGAGTTTTGCCTTCTCCCCACTCCGTCCCTGAACCACGGAGGGGCTGGGACATGCAGTGTGTCCTTTGGCACTGGATGCACACACACCACTCCATCCCTTCACTTTGGAGCTCCGAGTTTCTCAGTGCCCTCTCAAAGTTGTCAGCAGCCCTCTGATTAATGACCAGCTCAAACTCCAGAACAAACTCCCCGTTTCACCACCACAGGCACTTACATTCCTCTGCCAGACCCATGCTCCTGTGGAAATGCCCTTTTTTTGGTGGTGCTGGTCACACACAAGGATACAGGAGCACATTTGGTGTCTGGGATGGGGAACTCAGACCTGTACATCAGGCAAAGCTTTGCAGCTCTCTCCAGCTCCGAGGCTGCATGTGCCCACCTCATTATAAATATATTTTTGCACCCATTATAAGTGCATTGCACACATTATGGCCCAGAGGATGAAATATTTGTGCTCAGTATTATAATTAGCAAAAGAATTTGCTTCCTTCTCAGCAGTTGAGAGACGAGCACGTCGACCTTCAGTGTCAAACCACCACATGGAAAATTTGGGTTGTGCTCTGTTTAAAATAACTTTTCCTGTTTACAGACTTTTACAATATGATATTAAAATAGTAAAAGGGGAAAAAAAATCTATTGTTACCTTTGCTTTACAAAAAGCCTGTCTGAAGTGCACCGTTTTGGTTAAATAAGAAAATGAGATATTCTGCTGTTATCTTCACAAAAAGTGAGCAGTTTTGGATAAACACTTCACCGAGGCTGAGCAACAAGTGATTGGCACTGCAGAGCAGAGATCTCCTTCCTCATCCTCCTCCCAGGGAACTGGAAAGACCACGTCAAGGGTTTGGGATTTTTCATAACAAAGGAATAAAAATTCCGATATTTAGAAATGAAACCCCCAGTGTTGCGTTATTTCGTTTAGTGTTTAGTCACTTTTTTTAATAATCAAACCAGATAAAATTACTAAAAATGAAATTCACAGACAAGAAATACTTTAATTAAATATTGTGTAAAATGAACATTTTTTTATACAGTTAAATATATGAAAAAATGTACAGATAAAACAATCTTATTGTAGGGTTTTTAACAGTAAAATCTACCATTTAGTGAAGCTTTCCGTCTGGAGACAATGAAGCAATGAGTGCATTGACTAATTAATCTAAAACACAAACAGATTGCATTTATGAAGGAACTTGCAGACTTTCTTAACATGTACACGTGACCTCTTTTTTAAAATTTTTTAGAGCAAAACCTTACTTAGACAAAATATAACGGAGACAATTCAGTTCCAAAGTGACTTCTCAGGCTTTCCCACCTTGGCCATGCTCACAGAGCTGTGCTACGCTGAACCCTTCTTCTAAACCTTCCAGAAAAGCTTGACTAAAATGTGCATTTTTATTTTTTGCCCAAAAAGAAAAAAAAATACAAAAATAATAATAATAATAAAAAAAAATTAATAATAATTAGCAAAATGATCCCTCCTTTTTTGGTTAAAAGGTGAATTCTGCTGCAGTTTGCAACGTGTTTTGCAGTGCTGCGCTGGCAAAGGATTTAGTGCAAAGTGAAAACAAAAACAACTCCACGTTTCTCTGGCTGGATTTGGCACTGAGAGCCACGGAATACAACGGAGGTCATTCCAGTTTAAAAAGTACCGTCGGCTACGGGTTGATTACAAAAAGTTCCCTAAAAAAAACCCCAAGAAACCTAAACAAACAACTCCCAGACATTAAAAATTCGGTGTGATCCTGATTTCCCGTGGAACCTTCCCCGGTTTTGAGCAGAGCAGAGTTTGGGAGAATGCAGAGTGCAGCAGAAAATCGACACGTAAAGGAGTGGCAGAATTGTACACCGGGATTGTGCTTTTTTTTCCCCCCCTTATTTTTTACACCAGAAATCATCCAAATGAAGTCGTGATTAACAATTGCGGTGTAAGCCTGTGATAAAACAGCACAAAAGTTCTTCAAAGAAGTTCACTTTTAAGGCATCAGAGAAGTTCATGTGGCAAACATTTTAATTAAAACATCGGAAGTGAATTTATTTTTAAACTTTAGGCCTCTGAATTTTTCCAGTAAACACAGTTCAGCTATGTGGCAAAGTCATGGGTGGCAGCTAAAAAATGACTTTTTACAATCTTAAAAAAAAAAAAATTAAAGATAAAATTAAAAAATAAAGAAAATAAACAAACAAAAAAAGAAAAAAAAAAAAAAGCAACCACAAAATAGATTCATCTTTTCTGTGGCTGTATCACATGCACATATTCTACTAGTATTCATTACAGCCATGTGGCACAATTTTGATTTGACTATACAACAAACGACTTCTTCTCTCAAAATTATTTGTTCAGATAACTTAAAAATAATATAAAAATAAACAATGAATTTGAATTTTTGAAAAAAAAATTAAAAAAAGAAAGGATGGAAAGGCTAAACAATAGCAACCTTATGAAGTACAAATGAAATGCACAGACACTGATTTATTTAAAAGAAAAACATGAAGGCAACAGTTCTTGGCTTAATGCTATTTTCAGCATCATGATACCAGGCCAGGACAAAAACCAATACATACAAGAACATAAAAAAAATGATGAAAAGCAATATACAAAATTTCAAAGATAAATACAATATTTATAGTTGATATGTTACAAAATAAATTCCCTTAGTGACTGCAAGTGTTTATGTGAAAGAAAGTGTTGCAATGGATAAGATTATTTTATTCCTTATAGCGGTCATAAGGAATAAAATCTGCTTTTTTTTGTCTAAATATTTAAGTGGATCTGAAAAAAATTCAAGACAAGTGTATAAATATTTAGCTACAACTTTGGCAAAATCACAAAAGTCTACAATTTTATAACCACATACAAAACACATTAGGGAAGAAGGATCTAGAAGTCAAAAGGACAATTTTCTGGTACAAGAAACATAGACTTCACAGTAGCCTAAAATGCAATAGTATACAGTGCTAGCAAAAGTTGAAAAAATGTTGCAGATCACACTTGCTTAACAGGAAGCTCTAGCAGTGGAAGTATATTTTTTTCATTTTTTTTAAACCAACAGACAGTAGCAATTTCTTTTTTTTTTTTTTCTCTGTCAGTGTGCTTGTTGAAGGCAAGAGAATTCAATATCAAAGTTACAATTTCTAACTACAATAAGTTACAAAGTTCCATTTCATTAAGATGAAGTTAAGCAACGATAAACCCCCCCGCGCCCGCCCCCACGCCCCGGTTTTTTGTGTGGTTTTTTTTTCCTAATCATATATTCATCCTTTTTTTTTTTTATTCTTTTTTTTTTCCAGTTTGATGGCTCATAACCTCCTTGGCCCCCTTTTTTTTTTTTTCCACCACAAAAAAATATTTCACATTATAGAGATACACAACCATTGTGAATCTAGTTATGAGTACAGAAAAATGTTCGGAGGCATTTTTCATCAGTGTTTCATGATAATCAAAATGGTGCATCCACAAAGTTTCTCCCAACACATAGCAAGTACTAGACATAGCCAAGACGTAATCAGAAACTTTATACAAAATAGGCGTCGCTTTTTCCTTATTCTCCAGGACTGAGAAATGTGAAAATATGAGAAAAATTCAGTCAATAAAATGGAATTGTTCATGAAGAAGTAGGTTGTTTTGCATGTAGATTCTTAATAGTTTAAATAAAATCTTTAAACAAAGTCTTTTTTTTTTTTTTCCTTTTTTTGTGGGGTTTTTATTTTTGTGGGGTTTTTTTTTTTTAATTTTTTTCCTGTAGCATTTTCGGTTTTGTTGCTGATTCTGCGTGAAGATACTGCTTCCATCAGCATGTCTTAATATACTAAACTTGTCCCCTAAGCCCATCCTCTGCAGCTCGGTGCTACGGTAGGTAAACAAAAGTGACTTTACATTGGCGGGACTACGAGCCCGGACATGGCTAAAAGGAAAAAGAGAAGAAAAGGAGCTGTTATTGGCAGGCTGGGCTCAGAGCCGCACAGGACAGGGAGGGAGGATGCAGAGCATCCCCAGAGCAAGGACCATGGACGCTCCTCCCAGCAAATCACCCCAAACAGCCTCTCCTCGAGAAAGGAGCTCTGGGGGCAGAACATCAGAACATCTCTGGTTCCCCAGGCTCAATTCTCCCCAGGCTCATGAAACCTCCTCTGGCTGTATCCCCATCCCTTGGGGGCATCCCCAGCAATCACCTCTTCATGCCCTGGGCAGAAAAACCTCGTTTTCCGCTATTCTACTTCACGATAAAAGCAGGACTGAGAATGCCAAGGACTCTCCAAAACCAAAACCAAGAGCTCTAAACCCTCTCCCAACCCCAGAGCTCAAACACCATAAAAAGACATGATATTAATACCCCTGACCAGTCATATCCTGGGGTTTCTTAATAGAAAAAGACTGAGATGCCAACAACCACTGTTTTTTCCTTGTTAACTCTTTGGTAGAAGCACAGTTCAGACAGTCTTTAATTTTAGTGTTGTTTAATTTTTGCCGTAATGCTATTTCTCATTAATTTATGTACAACAGATATTAATAAATTTGTTCGTGTAGCGATGTGAACTTCAATTTCTCAGTTCATTAATTTCAACAATATTAATTTATTTCAGATTCGCCGTTGCAGCTTTATGGTTTGGAAGAGCTGGGTCTGTACACATTTCATAGGTAACACCACCATCAACAGCCCAGAGCAGCCCCTGGTCCTGCCAGAGCCTTCTGTGGATTTGGATGGAGCTAAACCTCCCTAAAACACAGCTTAGGCGATGTCTGTGAAACAGGATAAAATCTTCCAACTCTGCCGTTTTTCTCCCCAGTTAAACGTGTCAAAAAAAACAAAATCAAAACTGAAGTTATAATTTTGCAACATTCTTCATAATGAATGTTTTAAACCTAACCAGCAACTTAAGTTACAAAATTTAACTGGAGAACAGTGGTTATATTGGCAGAGAGCTTTTCTACCCAAAATATTCAGTTTCCTTATCGTGTTTTCAGAGAATCACAAAAATCATTTAGGTTGGGAAAGGTCTCCAAGATCACCAAGTCCAATCTGTGCCCCATCCCCACCTCACAGGTGACACAGAATGTCACCTCCAGCAAATTCTTTGGACTCCTGCAGGGATGGGGACTCCAAAGCTCCCTGGGCAGCCCCTGCCAAGACCTGACCACCCTCAAAAAAACATCACAAACTTCACTGGATGTCCTCTGTTCCACCCCTCATCAGGCCAGGATGGGCTTTAAGGTCCCTTCCAACCCAAACCATGCTATGATTCTGCTGTGTGAAAATTTAGATTATCCGCTGCCATACTTTTCCGGAGGAAAGAAAAAACATCTCAGTTTTTAATTTAACCATTTTTGTTGAGCTCTCTTTGTGGCATAGTCTGAGAGGGGGTGCAAGGCTGGTGCTCCAGATGTGCATTTCACAATTTATTTTAGAAGCAATCTTTGACAATTGTGAATTTCTGCACTGAGCTTCCTGCTGTGCAAATTGATACCAAACGCCTTCTTAAAGAAAAATGAGCTGGTGAGTTTTTTAATAATAATTTCAATACTTTCATCTGGAGGAAGATCAGAAAATTAAGCAGGATGCAATTTTAAAAGAATATAGAGAGCCTTTTGCTGTGCATAATAGTCCTATAATCAGAGAGCAATATCTTTCACAATCTATAGAAAGCAAATTACAATTGAAAACCAAATTTTGAACACATATTGTGCTTCCAACTTCGCAGCCAGCCAGTAGTCTCTCACTAAAAAATTTCTTTTCTACCTTTAATGCTCATTGTTTTAAACAGGAAAAGCCTCTCTGCCCTAAGGAACACACATGGCAGGATTCTGCTCTTAAAAAATTCGTGTGAGTACTTGACTTTCTGATCATAGACTGTGGAGGTCACTCAGAGTCAACAAGATTGTGGCTTTTTGGATAAGGCCCAAAAGCCCTTTTCTGTGGGATTACTCACAGGAGTGAGCCAGGCCCTGGGGACGGCAGGGGGACAGTTCTCCTGCAAGAGCTGCAGCTCCTGAGTGCTGGCCCTCCTCAGGCTGACCATGGCCAAGCAGCTGGCCATGCATGGGGGGCAGCAAGGGGGAGCCCTGGCTGGCATCGCCCCCAGCCTGACCTCTCTGAGGTCTCCCAGATTGCCTTCTTCACTCTTAACCTCTGTCTTCATTGCTGAATCACCAAATCCCAGAATGGTTGGGGTTGGAAGGGATCTTAGGGACCATCTTGGTCCAAACCCCTGTCATGAGCAAGAACAACTTCCACTGGAAATTGTCTTGGATGTCTTTACCAAAAAAGTGTCACCTACAGGTGTCTCCTTGTTCACTCTTGGGCAGCAGGTCCTACAGCACAGAGGGGTTTTGGGGTTGTGCTCACAGGCAGCAAGATCTTGCTGCTGGTGTGGTGGGCTCGGGTGGTCCTGATGCTCAGGGTTGCATCAGCACAAGCCAGAAATCAGGGCAGCTCAACTTCTGTTTAACCCTTTGTTAGGGGACAAAACAACCCCCCTGAGGTCCAGCTGGAGCTGCTTAATTCTGCGGCTCTCGCCAACTTAGGTGCACCACAAGCAGCATTTTTGCCACACAGAGATACCCTACAGTGGTTTACCCACCAGGGAGGGGTCAATTAACCCCCAAATCCCCACAGAAGGACCATCCTTGTCTGAATTCTCATCCATTCTTATCCAAGGCCCTGCTTATCCATAAACTGCAGGATTTGCCTCTTATGCACCACCAGTGAGCTCTTACTGCCCCTTGGCTTGCCTGAATGTGGCCATTCCTAACAGTGACATCTCCTCAGCTCCTTCACACCCTGCCCTAAAATGAGATTCTGTACTTGAAGATTACCAAAAAAACTTCAGCTGCGTTGGACTGCAGCTCTCAAATTCCATATTTTACCTTAATGTAGAAAATGTGCTGATCAGAAAGCTCTCAAGGTGATTGTACAGAGTCCAGAAAGCAACTAATTAAACTTTAAAAAGAGTTCCCTGACAACAAATGACTGAGAAAATAGGAAGGAAGAAGCAGAAGCTCCCTAATGAACTCTATGTATCAAATGCAGTGTAGATAAGTACCCACACAGCAGTGTTGGTGGTTTTTCTTGGCGATGCCTCATGAAGGAAGGAGCTGACAAACCCATCCCTGTCCTACCCCTCAGCCCTGGCTGCAGCTCAGGCCAAGGCACAGATGTGAGGATGAAAGGGTGAATTTGAGGCCTGTTGTGAGCTCAGTCTGAACTGACTCAAAGAATCAAGGTGGAAGAAGGGATGGTGCCTCTGCTGGGATGGTGAAGGAGCTCACAGAGACTCCTGGGTGGGGAGGTGAGGTGGTGCTGAGGCCGTGGCATGGGGAAAGCTGTGGCTGCCCCATCCCTGAGAGTGTCCCAGGCCAGGCTGGACTGGCCTTGGAGCAGCCTGGGACACTGGAAGGTGTCCCTGCCCAAAAGTGGAGCTCAATGATCTCCAAGGTCCCGTCCAACCCAAACCATTCCAGGATTCTGTGATTCCATGCCAGTTCCCTAACTCCCACAGCACTGAGCATCGCCTTGGGGTGCTGCCTACTTCGCATAAATTATGCAATTTTTTTTGCCACAGCCCTGGAAGTCGCTGCCCTAGGCACCAGGCCAGAAGGACATTCTGCCTGTTTCTCTGGGTCATTCTGCTCAACACAAAATGACTCAGGTTCAGCTGACAGAGGAAAGTTGGCCATTTTTATTTAATGAATTATTTATTTATCTGTGCATTATCTATTTAATTTCAACACATGGATTGCAGCACCCAAAAACCAGGGATTGAAGGCATGGTTAGATCTTCACTGGGTTCTCTGGGCATGGAAAGAGCTTAGTGCAAAGCAAGGTTGGGCTCAGCTTAAGAGCTGAATTCATGACCTATTTAACAAACCACTACGGGCTGATTCCAAGTCATCTTCTGAGCTTTACACAAAAAGCATTTTGTACCTGAGGATGGAGATGTGCAATTACTGGGGGCCTGGGGAGGTACTAAGGGACATCAGGTGCTTATTCAGCCCTCCCAGTTGTCCTTAAAACCCCACTTTGAGGTAATCTAGAGATTTTAAGTACCTAAAACCTCAAGTATAAGACCCTTACTCACATACTTAAATGGCAAAAATCTGGATCTTTTTAATTTAGATCTTTAAATAATTGTGTTTATCAGAGTAAATCAAAATCAATTCATTGATCTTCCTGCCTCGCATCTAAACCATATGTTACCACATTTATATTATATATTTATTTTTGTTTATTTTTTATTATTTATTTTACTATCTCATTTTTCCTTTTTTTTTTTCATTATTTTATTTCAGTATTTACTTTTCATGCCAGTGCCTTCTAACAAAAAGAGGAAAGTAGGACACTGGATTATTTTAGGAATGGATTATCTTTTCTAAGAATATGGATATAGTTTTCTACTTACAGTAGTAACACAGTGTAGCTTCCACTAAAGAAATACACAAAAAACTGTTAATTTAATTATCCTTTCCTTTAGCATCATGCTACAGTGAGTTTGCGCATCTGGATTCTCATCTCTTTGTTGACCTGAGTGCATAACAAGGCCTCTGATGGTTTTTTTGGGCCAAGAAGTTAAGAGCAAGCTACAGGAAGATTCATTTTGAGATCCTGCAGTGGATTTGGGGTGGACAGGCAGCTCTGTGGGATTGGGGTGATGCCCCTCCAAAGTTCCTTCAGCACCCCACAAAATGCTGGTGTCCAGGATTGGTTTGGCAAATTAAAATCCCCCTCATCTGTTTGCCTGTGAGTGCTGGTTGGATTATGGGTGTCATGGTGATATAAAGGATAAATAATCCTGTGCTGCTGCTGCTGCTTAGCTGAGGAAGTCAAGAGGAGCGACGACCCCGGGATGAGACTGTCCTCAACCCTTCCTGGTTTCAATGGGATCTCAAGTGCCTCAATTCACTGCACTGTGCACTGAGATTCCAGCAGAGGTAAACAAACCTTCCCAGTGATTCTAATGCACCCACATGCATGTCAAAATACCCCCAAAAAGTGGCAAAATTGGCCATGAGTCTTCCTTTTTAGGGTGACTTGTTTGTGTTTTTGTCCTCACATTGTGCCGTAATTCCTCCTGCCCCACACCCTGCAGGTGACTACGGACATTCTGCCACTGATTTATCAGTTGTTTCTTGCATTACCCATATGAAATCACATGGATTATAAATTCAAAATAAAAAGGACTAAATATTAAAATTTCCTGCCCTAATTAAAATATTTAGTTCATTTAGGGATGTAAACACTCTAACACCACAGTAAGAGCTGGCGCCACCAGAGCATACAAACCACTGCATACAGGGCTGCCTAGTCCAGGAAAGCTCAGTCCACTGAGTAAGGGCTTAACCTGACTTATTTTAACTTGACATATTTAAAATCACCACTGCACCCTATATAAAGTGAGGAAATCACACTGTGTCCTGCCAGAACACTGCTGGGTTTAAACATCCACAGACATGTGTTCAGAAAACATAAAAACACCAGGAGTACACAAACCCTCCAAGAGGCATTCCGGGATACAGTCTTCCCTTAAAATTTAAGGCACGGACTCCTAAGGGAAAATGCCAGAAAAACAACTGGTGTTTGCTCTAATGCAAGCATCAAAAATGAACTAAAAACCTGAAAATCTCAGCAGACCATTCACTCTACCCTATTTCTCCCCCTGCTTTTCGCATCACTACAACAGCACTGAAAAATCCAGCCAGGTACCTTTCTCCCCGAGAAAAAAAAAGCACAAAAAAAAAAAAAAAAAAAAAAAAAAAAAAGGCAGCAGAGAGAAAATTGAGAGAGATCGGGCTCACCTTGAAGTCCATTTCCATTTGCACTGGTGCAAGATGGTGGAGGAGAGGCTTGGGGCCTGACAACAGGAGCGAAGGCGCTCTTTTGTTTCACTGCAGAGATGACATTGGCAGGTGAGAATGAGAAAATGCCGTGTGTACTGCTACAGTTTGAAGGGAGGGTGACCGAAGAGGCTGCCATGGTAGGGCTTGACGGCACTACTGCAATAAAGCAAAAATAATCAGGACTCAGATTGAGGTTTTCACGGCAAACACGGAAAAAGAGAGTGATAGGGCCTTGCCTCTTAAAATATATATAGAGATATATATATATAAAAAAAATATATATAAAAAAATAAAAATGAAATGCCTTGGCTTGGCCACTCTCTGGATAACAGGCAAACTCTTTTGTGTTGGACTTTTGTTACGAATTGCGCAGTCCAATTTTTTTTTCGGTTTTTTTTTGTTTTGTTTTGTTTTGTTTTGTTTCGTTCATTCTTTTTTTTTTTTTTTTTCTCGCTATCTGAGATTGTATTCTGGCACAAACAGATCAATTTATTATTTTCATTTTTACGTCCAGCCTCCAGAGTCACCCCTCCTTTTATCCAGTAGCTGACAATAGAGGAAATCAAAACAATGCAAGGAGTTGATTTTGTAGTAAATATGAATCTATATGATGATGTGTTACCAAAAATAGACACTTACTGCCATAAGGAGAGTTAGCTGAGGAGCCATTAAGAAATCCAGGGGAACCTGGTACACCTAGATTGGGCATGCCGGCATTGCCATATCCATTCATGCTATTGCTGACTGTGTTGTAATTGGACTGCTGAGGAGTACTGCTGGGAACATATCCTCGCGGGGAAACACTGCTTGTGTTGCGACTGTAACCTACTGTGTTAGAAACCCCCCCACCCCAAAAAAATAATGTTATTTTATAAGATAGACTTAGGGCTGGGGGGTTTCCTCATGCAGCATATATTACACAGTTTTAATTGATTGCACAGCTTTGCTCTGAGTTGTCTCTCACTGCCCTATCAACTCTTGCAGCTTGAGATAACCTTATCACGCCAACCCTACTTAAATCATCCGCGAGCACTCTATGTTGTCTCTCCTCTTAGCACAGACAGCCAACAAAAGCTCTCTTCGATCCAGCTGTGTCAGGTGCCTTCACGTTTGTCTTTAGGAGCAATTATCAACAGGCTCGAGTCCCGCTTTGTACCAACACACTGCGTGAACTTTCAGCCTCTCCGCACCTTCAAATGCCAGAGCTGACAAGAAAAACTTTTTTGTTGCGGTGATTTACTTTAAAAGGCTGTTTTGGGGCCTTCATTTTGTGATTGATATTTTTTATGCTAACAACAAGCTTTCGTAAGGTGTAGCCATCAGTGAAAACTAATTCAAGAGCAAGTACAGAATTTTATAAGGCTTATTAGCTTGGAAACGCATTAAAAGACAATCTTTTTAGAAGAGGAAACATAGCGGAATCAGGATTTTAAACAACAATTTGTTCCTATCTGAGCAATCAATTTAATAATTATGTTGCAAGCAAAAAAAAATGCGTTTGAACATATCTAATAATCCTGTTTCCCTCCTTTCATTAGTATCAAAATTAATTTTAAATGCAATATACTACATGCATTTTCAATTACAACAGGTAAATTAAATCAACTATTACTTTTATTAGTAACATATATGTCACACATGCCTACAAACAAAGTGTTTTAAAATCACAGACATCAAATTAGATTTATCTGTGTAAATATTCCAAAACCAGGTGGAGGTACAGAGACATAGTTATTTTATAAACCAACCATACACACTGTATATTTACTGCGAATAACAAAGAGCTTTTTACACTTTGCCAATTGTATTTTTTTTTCCCCCACCGGAGATGCTTTATGATAACAGTAAATGAAAGAACAGGGAGAATTAAATATTACGAGAAAAGTTAAAGACGGCATTTCATTCCGCGCTCAGACACACGGCCAGGGGGACAGAGAGAGGGAGGACACGGCGGTGACATCAGCTCGCACCAACGGGCCAAAAGCAGCCAACAAGGTGAAGGATTAACCCTTGAAATCCCACCTACCTTGGTCGTTGGCTTGCGATGTTTCGGAGACATTGACGGCGAGCTGGCTGCTGAAGGAGTTCACGCCCATCATGCCGGTGTGGGCGGGAGTGTTGGCTAGAGTGGGGATCTGGTTGTGGTTGCGGGGCACGCTGTACAACGCCTCAGCAATGTCAGCTGCTCGTTTCAGGATTATTTCCTAGAGAGACACGGAACAAGCACTGACAACTCAGATTTGTGCAAACGCTCCAAAGTCGCAATAGCGCAAAAATTTACCGAAGAGATTCAAGTGGAATTATAGCGAGGTTGGGGGGTTTGCTGCTCGTTCCAACCATGCCCAATTGCTCCTCAACACAGTAAATATACAGAAATGAAGAAATTAACACAAAACTCCAGTTTAGCACTGGAAGCCAGGTGAAAATCGTCACAGGGGTTTTATGCGCCCAAGGCAGGAGTTGTATTTTCAGCAGTTTGCAAAATACAGTACAGCTGATCCACTCGGCTGAGCAGATTTCTTTAGGACTTCCCATTAGTCACTGTATATTTTGGCCCCAGTTCAAGGTTATTCTCTTGCCTTAATGCTTGCTTATGCTTTTGGCACCTCGCACATAATTGTCATTTCTGATAGGCAAACGAGCAGCGAGAGGAGAAGGGGAAGATGAAGCGCTTCCCTCGGAGCATTGCATCACATCACACTGCCCTCAAGGTGGCTGGCAAAGCCTGGCTGTGTACAAAGGCAACGTGCTGATGCTCTGCCAGCCCTGCACAGAGCAGGTATTGATCTACACGTGTCGGCGTGGGAACAAAGAGCGCGCTGCTGACCTACCTGGTTGTTGTGGGGCATCCCATATAGGGCTTCAACAAGGTCTGCTGCTCTCTTAAGTAATACTTCCTAAAGGAAAACAAACAACCTGCGTTATGTTTCACTAAGACAGGAGCAGTGCAGCAATGTTGGCAGTTGTAGGGTCTCTAATTGGAAGGAACTGATAAAGTGGATAAAATACATCACGTGCCACCCGTGTGCTCCCGCTATATTTAGGGGATGCATTACAAAGATAGGAAGGTATTTTGTTTGGGAGGAAAACAGGGCTTGTGGTTTGAAGTCAAAGTTAGAGACGAGCCTAAAAATAATATTGCATTTTACATCCAGCTGTTCAATTATGATTGACTCGGAAAGGTGTTTGCTGCTGTAGCATGTAGCTCTCGTGCTGAATTAGTGAAATCAGTGCTTGAGGTTTAATGATGTAGTCTTATGGGTATTAAACAAACAAACACATGGTAGAGATATGAAAGGCACAGGCATCACATTTGGCTGTTAATTCCTAGCACTTTAGTGGTGAAGAACAATAAGTAATTTTCCATATCTTAATTAAACTGGCAGAGTCCTTAAAGACAACATCTCACCCCTAATTCATGCCCCAAATTTGCAAGTGAGTTCAATGCTTATTCCTCTTTATTTTGAACAATAAAGTGAATTAACTTGGGTTAATCTAGTTCTTTCATAATGACATTAAGAAATTTTTCAATTAACCTCTTTGACTGCATGTTGTAAAGGACTTCATAAATGACTTCACATTCAGAGAGTGTTGAGTACTTGTGCCTGGGGGCATGGATGCACTGAATTTTGTCTTATCCCTGTCTGCATGCCTACTTTCAGTTTTATGATTGTGAGGATTAATCCATAGTTTAGTTAATTTTAAATACAAATGGACTTATTTTTTTTTTTACCTTCGGCTGTAATAAAATTTAGCTGGATTTTTTTTAGGAAAAGATCTAGCCAGGAAGACTTGGGGCATCTCTGTTAGGGATAGGATTTGCGAATTTCTTTGCAACTTATTTGACTTCTTTGAAAGGGATCATTTCTGTGAATGAGGCAAAAACCAACCTGGGTACGACTACTCTGAGTGGAAAAAGATGAGCGATACCCAGTGAGCAGCAGATTATTCTGCTCTTGATACGCTCATGCGCTGCTCCAATCAGAGCTAATGGGAGCCGTG
>NW_026535797.1:1282500-1287500 GCF_028551555.1 Melozone crissalis | reverse complement strand
CCGATTTGGCACAAATTTTCTTTCTGACTGAAAAACCTGCCTGCAATAATAAAAACAGGAAGACATTCATTTGCTTCATTCCAGCTGCTGGTTCCAGCTATTAAATGAGTTCCAGTTTCATTTCAATAATGATCATCTTCCTGTAACTTCCCAATCATGCATTTGTCATAATGCAGTAATTTTCTAGCTACAAACAGATCCTCGTAATGAGGCAGTTTTTCACATTAGCAGCATAACTACATAATAAGAACATCTGCAGTTCCTTTTCTGAGGGACAAGAGAGAGCTTCAATTAAGCCATGGGGATTGTTAAATAAGATATAGTATATTTTACTAACAGGGACACCCGCACCCTGCTTTAGCAGACTGCAAGGCTTCAACGTGCCTGAATGAACACAGGTTGTAATGTGTAAAAATTAAATAAAGTAAAATTAAATTGCTCAATACAGAGACATTCCTCTAGAGGGTGTTAGTGATTTCAGTGACAAAGTGCTATTTGCTGACAAGTAGTTTACACATTAACCAGCTGAATCCAAGGGGGAAAAATGCCAATAGCAATTATATCACCTTGAGGTTATTAAATGTCCTACTGATAAGTAACTAGGTGAACTTGACCAGGTGATAAAGACTGCTGTGAGCAAATGATTGTGCAGTGAAGAATGTCTCTTAGTCCTGCTGTTTCTCCAGATAGCTTTTCTTTCAAAAATGACTGTATAAAAAGTTGCATTAAAAATGTGTGGCCACTGAAGACAAAATTGATATTTAACTCCCTGCTGAATACTTCACCCCTATCAGAGCACCTTTATCATTTCACCTCAAAACATTATACAAAGTCTGCAAATGCCTGTTTTTTCTCCTTTTTTTAGGCTTTAAAATGATGCTAAGTTCACCACTTTATCATCAACTGTCTCTACCAAGTGCATTTCATCTATAAGAAATTCAGATGCTCGGGAAATTAAAATTTCAAAGATCTGCTGCAAAAAAAAATCAATGGGTAAAGATCAATGCTCATAGAAATTTCATGAACTTTGAACTGATATGGGCATGATGATGAGAAGTGGTTGGAATTTCAGGTTGCTGATTGTTCCTCACCCAGATGAAAAGCAGCCTACGGGGCTGAGAGGAGGTATATACATCGGAGATGGGTTTTCGCTTTAATATTTTGTCAGACAAAAAAATTAATTTTTAGTCTATTTTGGTAACAAGCACAAATAAGGAAAAAATCAGCCTTTCCGATGCGACTTGTAATACCACCACTTCTTAAGAGCACCTAATGCTTTGCACATTAACACTGCAAAGAAATGAAATCGGTTCCCTTTGCAGCCGATTGCAGGTGCAAATTAATATTGTAAAATGAAGATCAATACATGGACAGGGCAAAATCAATAGTGGCTAAATTATTGCTGCATTTTCCTCCTCATTCAAGATGAGTTGTGTTTTCCTCTCAAAGTCAATACTTTGCAGCTTTTCTCATTAATTTCTCAATAAATTTGGCAATGAATTTCAATCACAGAACTCGGCAGGGTGAGCCAAGCATTGTGGAATGCATAGGAAATACAAAGGCATGGAGGGGTTGAACACATCATTCATCAGAAGGCACTCTTGCTTGTTGAAGCAGGACTAATATCCCTGGACTTACTAAGGACAACCTATTTACTGTAAAAAAAAGAAAGAAAGAAAAAAATTTAAAGGCATTTAAGTTCTCCTCATTCCACAAAGAAACTAAAAATAGATTTTTCATTAAAAAACCAAAATGACGCCTTTGTCTTTATCTCCCCGATTTCTCGTAATTGCTTCACTTTCCCTCAGATGGCAGGAAGGGAAACAATGGCACTCACTCACTTGTTTCAATTACAGGCCTAAAATTCACAGGTCAGCTCATAATTACGCTCGATCCGATAATGATATAGAATTTTCCTTAAAATGCTCATGCTAACATGGGGAAAACTGCCTCCATGCTGTTTGTTTGTTTACCTCTTTGCTTGTTTATTTATTTTTCTCTCTGGAAAGCAAAGCCCACCCCAGGTGTTGACATCAACAATGCTGGCTGTGTGTGGGAGTGAATGGAGGGATTGTCCTGCCCTTCAATATATATAACTGCTTTTTATTCCCTTGATTTTGTCTGGCCTCTGTTTATAGGTAGCCCCAAAAAGGCATCAAGGAGAAGCTGGCAAGGAATACTGGGATGCAGTGCTGCTCACAAAGGACATGTAGGCATTGAATGAAGGGGAATGGCTCCAAACTGATATTTGGTTTAGATGGGATATTGGGAATTGGGAATTGTTCCCTGCAGGGTGGGCAGCCCTGGCACAGGTGCCCAGAGCAGCTGTGGCTGCCCCTGGATCCCTGGCAGTGCCCAAGGCCAGGCTGGACATTGGGGCTGGAGCACCTGGGACAGTGGGAGGTGTCCCTGCCATGGCAGGGGATGGGGCTTTAAAGATCCCTTCTGGCCCAAACCAGTCTGTGAGAGGAGTTAACCAAGAAATATTAAAAGAATGTTTTGAAGGCTAATTTGTGGCTTTGGCATCTTTGAAGACGAATGTGAAATCACTCAGTTCAGGAATCATCCATCCCTCTCAGAGTCTGTTGTAGAGTAGTTCAGAACATCTCCAGCAGAACAGACTTTGCACTCAAAAGTGGAGAGGGGAAAAAATTATGGAAAACACTCCCTGGCGTGCTCCATTCACCCATCAGACCAACCTGTGCCTTCCTCCCCCAGGAGGGATGGAAGGAGCACAGCACGAGGGGAGGGAGAAAACAAGGGTGAGGGGCCAGTTGTCAAAAAAAACAACAAGCATCTTCCCCAAATGTGTAGCAAATTAAGGTTTAAACACACTCTGTGACTAACAATCTCTCCCCTGATTTTCAGGAGCGTGATGCCAACACTTGTGGGGTCTCAGCAGGGCTGGTGCACCCTCAGTGCAGGAGAGATGCCAGGAGGCTGCTGAGAAATATCTGATGGGAGGACCATGGTGGTCTCCTACCCTCAGATAATCCTCAGGGATCCTCGGCCCAGCCCCTCCAGGCTGTCCCACACAGTACCTGGGCTCTTGGCACACCTTTGGTGGTGGCACTCAGTGACAAGTGGAGCACTAGTACCTCATGACCCTCCATTCCTCAAGGGCATTTCCACTTGGACTGGGAACGATTGTGTTCCAGGCTCTGATGTTTGCCAAAAAAAGTCATTACCATCATAATAGCTGCAGATTTACTTTAAATGAGTGAATGAATGAATGAGATGGAGAAGGAGCAGGAGAGGGAGAGGGAGAGAGCAGGGGAGAATGAATGAAAAGCACTTTACATGCCACACAACCCTCTAAAAATGAGTGAAGCAGGCAGTACAGAGGGAACAGGACCTCATACACCCTCTGCTTGTGTGTGCTCTCCTCTCCACATCCAGGGCCATTGCATGAGCACCTGGATAGAAGGAAAACATGTCTGGTCCCAACATGATGGTTGGATTTATGGGAGGGGGCAGCCTGGGTCATGGACATGGACATGGATATGGACATCACCCCAATGTTCTCCATTGTTCAGACATCACTCTGCTGCTGCTGCTGTGGGTATTTAGAGCCAGTGATACTGGATATATTTAAATATTTAAAGACTTAGAAGGTGAAGACTGAAGTAGGGAATGGAAAACACTTGGAGTCAACCCACTTGGGGTGTTGGTCAATGGAGTTATGGTATTAGACCACACCACACATTTCAGTGTGAGAAGAGCTTGCAGGGTCAAATACCCACAAATTTGCCATCATTTGAAGTTACAGAACAAGCAGATCATGAGAAATTTGGGATCACATCAGTAAAAACCAGCAGCAAGGAGAAGGACTTGGGGGTGTTGGTTGATGAAAAATTCTAGGTGATACAGCAATGTGCCCAGGAGGAATTCTTACAGGGAAGGTCAGAAGAGCCTGGCACAGGTGCCCAGAGCAGCTGTGGCTGCCCCTGGATCCCTGGCAGTGCCCAAGGCCAGGCTGGACATTGGGACACCCTGGGACAGTGGGAGGTGTCCCTGCCATGGCACGGGTGGCACTGGACAGGTTTGGAGGTCTCTTCCCACCCAAACCATTCCAGTTTTTAGCAGGGAGCATTGCAAGGGAGGGACTTGTCACCATTTCAGTGAAGGAGAAGGAAATCTGTGTGCTATCAAATCATAAATGCTCTCATCATGCCAAGGAAGTCCCACAGCCCAACACATATGGAACTACAAGAAAACATGGCATTTGATGAAAACAACATATGACTAAAATACCAAAATATTGTACTCCAGAAATAAGGCATATTCCTCATTTAGGAAAGTGTGTTACCATGTGCTGCTACATCAAAGCAGCCAAATGTACATTTCAACTGCTCAATACTCCAAGGTACTTTACTAATTAAGATATATTTTACTGGAATTAACTGAGCTTTCATTTATTTTTGCATTTGGGGTATTATTTGGGAGTTTATTCCTTTGCTAGGCCACACAGCTGAATAAATATCTCCTCCTTACAGATAGGTCTGTGTGGATCCATCCCCATCCACTTGTTTCCACACACATTTCAGAGAATTATGCTGGAATTCTGCTACAAGAGCCTGAGAGAACAGAAATTCTTCCTGAAATTCTGCTGTGCCACAGAGCTGGATAACACAATCCTTGTGCAACACAAGAATTTCAGGTCCTCTGAATGCGAGAGCAATGAAATATAAGAATTTCAGGCACTCTGGAAACGATGCTTGATGGCAGCAAACGGCAAATGTGATCATTTGCCTGTCATCACTGGCTGAGCTCTTCAGGGGTATTTATCCATCTCAGAGCCATATGAAATCTGTGATGCCTCAGCAAACATCTGTAAGAGCTGGAATTCTGCACAACTTCTCCCCATTTATATTCGGCAGCGATCACCCAGCATAAGAATATAATACTGTCATATTTTAATATAATATTTAGACAAATAGGACTTATAATCAGATCCTTAAGATCATCTAACAGAGCTCCTACAACTGTATTCCTCTGTT
>NW_026535797.1:1275000-1277500 GCF_028551555.1 Melozone crissalis | reverse complement strand
AGCTGTAATTTCCAAAGACTATCTCAGCCACCCTATCACTCTGGGATAAAGCAAAGCAGAAGTTTCTCGGTCAGGCAGGCTCTGGCTTTCTCTCTCTATTTCCTTACTGCTGGGATATTGGCTTTTGTTTCCCTCCAAAGGTGTTCTAATTATCTATTCCTGTTAAAGTGTTGTTAGTTACATAACTTTATTACAATTTCATTCCAGTGGGAGAAACTCCTGACATTCTCATGATCCTTTTGAACATCTTTACTTGGCAATAAAGACAAAAGGCAACCCCAGGAATGATAAAATGAATGGTTTGTTCTTCCAGTTCCATAAACATATTAGAAAGAGTTCCACTTCCACATTAGAAAGAACCTCAAAACAGCAACATTAGCCACATTTGCAAAATCTGCACCTCAGAAATCAGTTAAAAACATTACTCTAAAGCAAGTTAGAATTCCAGGCTCTGCCCTGAGAGCCAGACCGTCATCTGGTTCAAATCTGCGGCGCTTCCCTGCGCGCCGTGGAACTGCACCAGCTCCCAACAGCTCAAATATCTGGAACTTGGGCTGAGCCTTTTAATTCATTCATTTTTTATTTTGTTGGACACTTCTTTCAGCTTGTCATACTCAGCTGTAGCTTTGCATAAACTCTACACATATACATATATATATATATGTGTGTGTGTGTGTGTGTGTGTGTATCTATGTGTCTGTATGTATACATATATATATAAATATATATATATGTATGTATGTATATATGTATGTATGTATGTATGTATGTATGTATAAAATATTGTTCATAAGAGCATTTCTAAGCCCACAACAGTGACAGCCCCACCTGTGCTCACCACCTTTGCAGCAAAACATCTCTGCCTTTTGGGATAAATCTGCCTCAAAAGCATCACAGTCACCACCATCCCATTTGGAAGCTCTGGTGAAACCCAATTCTAAAGATCAATAAATGCAAATATTCTCTCCTTCACCAGCCAGAAGTGAGGAACCCAGGTTTGCATGCCAGCATTTTTGCTCAGGTTTTGATTTCTTTGGGAATAGAGACAATACAGGAATCTCAGGTGCTACCATCACTTAAAAGTTCATTTTAACAATAGACATCAGGCAGACACAAAAGCATATCCAGGATGCATTAACAGTTGCTAAAGTCCTCCCTTAAAACTACCCAGGAACCCACTTTTCCCATTAGATCTAAATTAATAGATAGAAACAGTTGCAGTCTAGTGGGAAAATATTCATCAAAATGCACATCATCTGCACATCATCTGCAATCTGCATTATCTACCCAATAAGCAGCGAGGGCTCTCCCCGAATCCCTGCAGTCTGTCGAGTAAACAGTTAAGGCTCTTTGTTTTCAAAAGAGAGATTGATTCATCAGATCAAATTTATTACCTAGAAATCTCGTCCAAAAGTACAGTAAATTAAATCGCTATTTCTCCCTTTTCCCTCCCTGCACCTCAGTAAAATTCATTGGAAAATGCCAGAAACACTCTAATACACATTTCAGATAAAAAGCCAGCAATACTTCATCCCAAAATAAGAATTTTCATATTAAAACCACTGCAAAACCACAAAGTTCCGACTTTTTCTTGTGCCGTTGTAAATTAAAATCAAATGTATTTAAAAGAATTGGCATAAATAAATCATTCCCAGGCTTGTGAGTTTATATCCCAAGTTTTAGGTCTGAGGGGATCTTTAGAGACAGATTGTGAATAGGGTTGGATAAAGTCATTTGGATCCAACAACAGCTCCTTGAACCGATGCCTAAAACTTCAACTGAACCTTCAGGGAAGTTCAAGAAGTTTGGATGGATGGCCTGAAAAATATTTTGCATCACTGAGCACTTCTTAACTCCTTTCTCTGGCTGAAGGAGAGTAGGAAATACCATTGTTAATCTATTTCTGGCCAACGTGAAAACAGGAAGTAACAGACATCTTGTGAGGGAGCTGGATCCCAAGGGACACGGGGACATTTTTGAGACCCAAGAGGCTGGATGGGCACCAGAGCTCCTGGGTGCCCATATGAACAGGTCTTTTGAGGTCCAGCTACCACCAGCTACACGTCCTGCAAGACACATCCTATTTTAAACAGCATTTTTCATTCCTGCGTGTCAGGAGTCGCCATCCCAAGAGGAGAATGGAAACCACGCACTCACCAGTGTAGACGAATCGGCCGGGAGCACCTTTGCAGAACTGTTTGGATTTGTAGGACAGAGTTACTTCAACAACTCCTGGAATGTGCCGTGGTGGTGTTTGAACTCTGATGGCGTGGGGTGTTATCAGCTACGAGAATCGTACAGAAAACATGCCTTAAATCAAGATGGCACTGATAAGGCTGATGCCAGCCAGTTCACATAATCACAGAAATGGCTTTCAATGGCGCTCCTTGTCTCCAAACTCTCCCTCCCATGCTGTCACATTGGAAGATATGGGTTCTACAAGGGTTTTTTTAGAAAAAGCTCTGTAAACGATCCTTGGTTTTCGTTTGCAGGAAAGGCC
>NW_026535797.1:1262500-1270000 GCF_028551555.1 Melozone crissalis | reverse complement strand
GCTGAGCATGCTTACTTGAACCTATAATGTTGCTAGTTCTGGCTCTCTGGGGAAGGAGAGGACGAGGGGAGAGGATTCAGCCTTCTTAATTGTGAACCTCATTAGTGACGGTTGCTAGGCAAAACACACACCTACTTTCCGCGCATATGAAAGAGATAAACAATACGTCATAGACCATAATGACTCTGGTGCTCAGGGCGACCTTTAATTATTATATTTTTGGTCTCTTATACCTTAGTTATTAATGCAGAAAAACAAATTAGGGTTGTGTGTGTGTGCGGACCGCGGCAGATTTGTAAATGGCTTTCCATTTTTTGATGTCTAGATCACGTTTCCTTCTGATACTTGGTGCTCGCCTCATTCATTCCCCTCCCTGCCCGTTGGTAAATATTATTTGAAACGTAAAACGACAGTGATTGTATTAGCAGCTTAGTATTGTTATCACTTTAATTAATTTTATTAGTGTAAAAAGCCATGATCCTGTCAGTGCGTTAGTATCAACTCGCAAGAGGAGTCCTGTGGAAGCTGGTGTGCGTGGCCCAGCACGTCAGGTCATAGCAGGTTTGAGAGTCTAACTCTTCCAGAACTCAAGATGCATTAAAATTAAATGTATTTCAATGTGCACTTAAATTTTGAGCAACATTGAACTCTTCAGGAAGTTGGACTGGATGATCCTTCTAACTGAAAATATTCTATTCTATTCTATTCTATTCTATTCTATTCTATTCTATTCTATTCTATTCTATTCTATTCTGTCCTGACCTATCCTATCCTATCCTATATCCTATCCTATATCCTATATCCTATATCCTATATCCTATCCTGTCCTATATCCTATCCTATCCTATCCTATCCTATATCCTATCCTATCCTATCCTATTAAACAGAGGTTCCCTGAGAGCTGGTTTGCATCCCTACACTGGTACATTTTACAGTCCAAACGAAGTGATATTTAAATCCAAATTACTATTTTGGGCTTTGCAGGACAACAAATACATGTGTGCAAGTGTCCAGGCGCAGCTGCAATTGTGTGTGAGTGATTCAGGGGCTGATGGGCTCCAAAAAGATAGGATTTCACAATTCTGGATTTTCAGGGACACTTTCCATTCTCCTCTTCATCTCAGCCTATCTTCTTTTAGCAGTTCAGGCAAGAAGTCAATCACATTGAGTCAGGCTGAAGAAAAACATTTTATGCTGTTTTTCTCATCCAAACCCCCTCCTGCCGTAATCTGCAGTAAGGCCCAGGCACAGGAAATTGACCTCACAGTAAATTCTTTACGGATTCGGTCATGTTTTTACCATCCACTTAAACTTGCATACATAACCTGAGACTGTACCTCTGGATCAAGGAATATGACAAGCCAAAATAAAATCAAGTCAAATTAAAGAGCAAGAAAAAGCTGCAAGTAAAACAAGACTGAAAAAAAAAAAAAGGAGAAGAAATAAAATAGGAAAAGGTGAAAAATTGGTTGTGACTGCAAAACCGTAAGTATTAAATAAAGAAAGAAGTCAGAAGCTGATTCAGAAGCGTCCGTGTTGTAGTTGACAAGGGCTGAGAAATACTAATGGACTTTTTTTAATGGGTGCTTTGATGGATGAGAGAAGAAATGATGTAAAAGTAAATGTAGTGGTGTCTCAACATAAAGTATGGTGAAAATAAAAAAAAAAAACGGGGAAATAAAAAAATAATAAAATAAATAAAAGCATTGCAAATAAAAAAAAAAGGACATGTAAATGTGTGCCTACCATTTTCCAGATAAGAAGGGGCCGTACCTTCTGAGGGGTCAAGGCGGCGAGCCCGCCTCCCGTGTTTGGAATTGTTGTGTACAAACATGTTGTCTGAGACAGCCAGCACGTGGCCATCCACATTGACTGTTGTTGATACAACAACCTGGAAGAGAAAACAAAACCCCACATTTAAAAAATCCTGCAGATTTTCCCTGAATCAGGTCTCGTAAGACAAAACAGCATTCTCTTACTTTTCTGTTTCTATTTAAACCGAGTGAATGACATCTCTGAATACATCTTTGTTTACGTGGCGACCACTGGTGATTTTTAACTCACAATTGTTTCTCTTCAGAACCTGCTACACTAATTAGAGTTTAATCTCCTATTATGCTAACAAATGAATTCAATTCAGGGAAATATTCTTCTAGCCATTAGTTTCAGAAACACCCCTCTAGCCACTCATTTTAAAAGCTGCTGTTTTGATTGATCTGTTGATATATTGATTAGATAGTTTATCTAATTAAAATTTGTTCACTTGAGACTGTCTTCAAATGAAGGGTTGTGAGGATTACAAATAAAAAAAGCTTAATAAATCAAGAGCCGTTGTAACTCCCCATTTTTTCTTCAGTAAATGATCTCCAGGTCAGTTTTACAATTACATTTAATGTCTGATAATGAACTTTTTTGCATCTGAAAAGGCCGAGTTGAATATGAATAGTGAAAGTGTTTTCAATCCATGAAAAGTATCCCTTCTCAAGTTCATTTGGATGGTGATTGACCCTGGTATGTCAATGGAATTTCCTCCTTTATTTTTGAGTGAAAGGCTCCTATTCTTGTGTCCAGGTTCAGAGTCCGGCCATAGAAGAGATGATGGATAGGGCCTCCTTTGGCTTCCAGCTGCTTCTCAGTCGAACATGGCAAAGGAACATATGCAAAAGGCACAACCTTCCCAATGCCAACACCTCCACAATGGAGCCGTGGGACTCCTTCCAGAAGCGCCAGCCCTGGAGGAAACCGCGAGCTGCGCGGGGCTGGTGTGGAGCACGGCTTCGTAGGTGCATCACTGCCATCCCAGACTGACATTTACATCTTATTTAAATACTCCAGCGTGCGCCCTTCCCTGTGGTTCCAGGTTGTCTAAAGGAAGCGACCGCTGCAGATTTTCCTTTGGGGTGAGCAGAGTCCTTAAAGTCACTGCCTAAGTCAGACCTTGTCAACACAGCTGGTGAGGGCAGATCAAGGCGGGACAAATCTTAGTGTCCACCTTCCTTTTATCTAAATTTTGGTTACAACAAAGATGATTGCAGGGTTCTCCCACCAGCTTCTAAACCAAAGCACTCAACGAACACAAACGGAAGGGGAGCAGAGAGCCTCCTCCGCACAGAGCTGGTCCAAGGCATCAGAAGAAAATTCTTGTCTGCTCCTATGTTTTGGAGCACCTCTGATCCTGTTTCTTATTCACAAGCCATAATTAGCTCTCAGCTATCACAGCACCTTTTCTGTGTATCCTGCCTCCTTGGAGACAGCCATCTGCGGTACCCTTTAGAACAGCCCCAGGGCAGTTCTCTGCCAGGCTGCTCTGCTTCCCCAGCTCTCCCCTCCCAGAAGTGGACACCTTCCCTCTTGTCAACATCCACTTCAGAGAGTGCTGAGGTTGCACGCTCAGCTCGGCCGCAGAGCTGCTGCCAGGCCACTGGGCTATCCTCTTTCACTCTTAATGAGATTCCCAGACTTCCAGAAATATTGCGAAACATGCAAGCGTGATTTCCAGCCAGGATTTCTGGGTTTGGTTCCTAGAACACGGTGTATTAAAGAGACAGAGCAAGGTGTATATGAAAATGACAACTATTTTTGTTCTGTCATGTCTATATAGGTCAGCCACCAAGGGAAAATACTGTAGTTCAGCAAAAGAAAGTTGACGTGCTACGCTTTGTTATATCGCCTCACTCCTGCAGTGCACCTCCACAAAGGTGCTGAGGCAGGGAAACCAGGTAAAAATACTGTTCAAGATCTGACATGCTGTTAAGTCCAGTTAAACCTTCTGAGAGGCAGGGAGATTAGCTAAAGAGACCCAGGAAAGTCTTTCTAGTGCCTACTGGCTCCATTGTCGACCACAAGATCACTCGTGACTGATGCTTCATTTAGTCATCAGTGAGACAAAGAGGACATTTCCACTCATTCCAGGTTTGACCTTCTGTTCTGTTCAGATGGATCAATACCACCGATGCCACGTGAAGCTGAGATGCATGAAAAATGGAAGCCTGGCTCGATTGTTTTGAAGGAATTTTTTTTTTTTCCAGTTACAGATCTTTTCTGTTGGCCGGCTCAAGGGTGCTGGCTTCCCCGGTTGGTTGGCTGTGCATGAAAACAGATGTCACATGTTTTGCTATCAAGTTTAACCACAAGTAATTCTTCTCCAAACTGAGAAAGTCCTGAACATCTCAATACTACTTTATTGCTGGAATCAAATATGAATCATTGTGAAATATCTTGGAAAGCAACAAAAAAAAGGCAGTTATTTCCTAATGAGCCTTTCGAATGACCCCAAATACAGAGGAAATCATTTGTCCATCCCGTCAGCTGCCTCTCTGTAGTGCTATGATTCACCACAGGATATCTCAAAGGCTGTAAGGAGAAAGTGAAGTATTAAACATTGAAACAAAAATCTGTGGGTTGGGCCACCACTGCTGGATCTACAAGTTGTGAACCAGAGAAGTGCGAGTTTCAAACTTCCCTGTGCTCCAAAGTTGTGTTCTTAAAGTAAGGTCAAACTACTCAGTCTACATAAAACCTCTGCAGGTCTGAGCAAAGAGCACACCACAACACAAGGTGATAGTAGGAAGGAAAATTAGGGAAATAATTCCTAAGGGAAGATCCACTTGCTCCAACATTGATCCATTACAGCCCCCTGCAGAACTTCAGAACCAGCACTTAAATTAATGAGAGCAATGTAAAATACTGACAGCATTTTTTTAAGCACTGGAACAACACTGATTTGAAGCACCAACTGTGTTTTTTCATAAGTTCAAGATGAAGATGGGATCAAGTCTTGTATACATCATTCATGCATTTAGAGGGATCTGTACCTGGAATCTTCGCATGTCTCGTGGGTTGCCTGCATTCTTCAAACAGTTCTGATTGCACTTGAGGAAAAACTTTAGGAAGAATCTATAAAAATACAAAATTGAAATCTATTAGATTCATCAAAATGTAAATCCAATTTTTTAGAAGTTTAATAAAATCTAATCATAAATAGTTATACCCAAAAGAATACTGGTAGTGAAATATTACTTTCCCATTCGTTAATGAACTTATTTTAAAGCATAAGATCTCTGTCATAAACAGAACATTATTGCCAAGGAAAGGCAAATTTATATTTTTAATTTTTCAACAACTACAAATGTATTGACTCCAGGCCATATCCTCAGCTCGGTGTGGGAAAGTTGATTTCAATGACTCATTGACTTCAAAGGCAATGACTTACACCAGATGAGAATTTGTCTCTATTTTTTTAATACTTTTCATTTTTTTTCGCAACTTATATTAGCAGTAATGACCTCTACGTCGAAAAATTCCAAAGGTAATGATCAATCTTCTGAAAAACACTTGGCTTTGCCTCCAGTTTGGAAACTCGAGCTATTCAAAGGGACTCGATCCAACTCCTGCTGACTCCAGGGAGATCCAGGCAGGATCTGCCCACCGGCAAGGCCCCGGCTCCCTCATTGTTTTTGAAAGGGAAGGAACATGGCAAATTAGGCCCTGTCTTACGACCTCTTCAACCTTTGCCAGCCTTCAGCTGTGAGGAGTCGCTCTACCCAGGGATCGAAATCCAGCTTATTTCTGCTGAGCGGCAACCGGCAATTATTTAGGACTAACCCTTATCATCCAGGCATCTCCCCATAAACCGTTTTTGCAGCAGCGCTGCCTCAGGGGAGCACAGCAAGCACTTAGAGGGAAGGGGGGAAGCTTGGGAAGATGGAAACTCCTTTCTGCCGCCCTCCTGCAGGAACGAGCTGATCTGGGAAGGCTCCACCCTGCAGGTGAAGCAAACCGCGGGATCCTCAGGAGGACGTTTGCAGCCTGACATCATCCTTTTTACTTATGCGCTCATGTTTTCATCTTTCATAATAAAACTATGTCTTAATTAGGTTTTCTGGCTAATGACCGACCGCTAATGACAAGCGAAGCTCAGGATTTTCTCCTCAGCCAGAGTTCCTCAGATGCTCCAGCCCAGCAGCTCATGCTGCCCAACTTTGCACATGCCGGACAGTGAGGTCAGCCAGAGCTTCCACGTTCAGAATGTGAACAACTTTGATTTATTCACTCATGTCAGTCTTCATAAGTGACTGGGACTATTCTTGCTGCACACACCTCACAGAAGCTCCCGTGTGCCAAGAGCATTCCTGGCAGGAGGGAAGACAGGAACATCTTTCCTCCTTTAGCACCCAACAAGGCCCAGCCATGGCCAGCAGAAAGAACAACAGTGGCTGCACCACATCCTGAGAAGCTTTGAGGGTCATACAGGAGCATTATGGGAACACCTCTATTCAAAAACTTTTAATCCCAGCTCTTCCTCCTCCATTAAACCTTGAGCAGCACCCTGATGTTACCCCAGGACACGAATGCTGAAGGAGCAATCTCTCATATCAGAGAGGCAAGCAGGGAAACAACCAGGTTTACTGAAACTGCATAAATAAATCGATGCTGACAGTTCAGCTGAATGCACATTTCTTTAAAACTTCCTATCCCAAAACCTGTAAAGGGGTTTCAGCTGTCGAGCTGAAAAAGATCTGGATCTCTGTGGTGGATGACATGACCTCCTAGCTCAGATTCTCAGGTTTTCTGGATGCTGTTGCAGGGATATTATCAGAAACTCCATGAAACTGCCTCTAGGTAAGCCATAAATTCCCTCTAATTTTATCTGCCATGTTTTGGAGGTTTTTTTGTGTTTTGGATTAGTTTTTTGTTGTTCTTATTTGAGATACTTATTCTCTCCAGATCATTTGATTATGGGCCAGGTTCCCTGCCCATTGCGGAGGGGTTGGAGCTGGACGATCTTTGAGGTCCCTTCCAAGCCAAACCATTCCCCGATTCTATTATTCCAAAGGTAACATCCTTTCTGTCAGACCCCTGTTTGGTTTTGCACAGCTCCCACCATCCAGACTGTGAGCCTGTGCAAGGCCCAGCTGATGCCCAGCTCCACACAGAACCGCCCAGTTCTGGGGAGCCAGGAGCTGGGAGCAGCCTCCAGCTTTACGGCTCCTTAGTGCCACATCCAGGCTGAAGAGCAGCATCTTATCTTCTTCTTTTTTCTTTTTTTTTTTTTTTTTTTCTGATCTCAAATGGGTGTTGTGAGGCTTATTGAGCTAATGTTTGTAAATTGCTCGGAAATTCTCCAATGAATTGTGCACTAGGAATGCTAAGTATTGCTCCTCGTGGATTGTTTTTAGCGTGAAGCATTCATGATGAATTGTTTCTATACAGAGAGCTCGCATCCTGTCAAAGAAAAAGGGCCATTAAGCACCCTTTCACTAAACATCAACTGGAACCGGTATTTGTTCCATTATTTGGTGAAAAGGACCCACTCTTGGTGAAATTAGACATCATCAAGTTTATTAGGATGGCTCTGAGCACCGGGCTAAATATTGATGCCAGGCTGGAGTGAACACAAGCAGCACTCTCATTTCAGCTCCACTACATTCCTTGATACTGGGATATTTTATTTCTCTCTTTACTCTGCGTTTTCAGAGCCCACAGAGCACAGGTGGCACC
>NW_026535797.1:1250000-1252500 GCF_028551555.1 Melozone crissalis | reverse complement strand
GTGTCCTCAAAGCCCAGCCCGGGCTCCAGCCACGGAGTGACACCACAGCTCTGGGTTTGGTCACAGCTCCCACACAGGAATCCACAATGGGCAGCTGAGCTGGGTCTGGGCCCGTTTCAGGCACTGTTTGTCAGATTGGAGTTTAATTTGGCTTGATGAGCTCCAAGGAGTTTTCCAAGCCCAAGGAGTGGATGGAGGAGAGCAGAGGGGGCGGATGAGCAGCAGCTCCTCGGCCGGCCGCCAGAGGGAGCACGAGGGGCCAGAGCACCCCAGGGACTGACACCCCTGGTACCAAACTGGTATTGATACCCTGGTACTGGGTATTGACGCCCTCTGGTATTGATACAAATTGGGTATTGATATCCCTGCTACTGGGTATTGACGCCCTCTGGTACCAAACTGGGTATTGAAATCCCTGGTACCAAACTGGTATTGATACCTTGGCACCAAACTGGGTATTGATACCCTGGTACCAAAACTCAGTATTGATACCCCACGGACTGACACACCCTGGTACCAAATTGGGTATTGATACCCTGGCACTGGGTATTGACACCCCCTGGTACCAAACTGGTATTGATACCCCTGGTACCAAACTGGGCATCGATACCTTGCTACTGACACTCCCTGGTACTGACATCCCCAGTACCAAAACTGGGTATTGATACGCTGGTACTGACACCCCTGGTACCAAACTGGGTATTTATACCCCAGTATTGATACCCTGGCATTTATACCCCCTAGGGACTAACAGCTTTGCCACTGACATCTCCTGGTACTGAAACTGGGGACTGATATTCCAGTGCTGATACCCCAGTATTGATACCCAGGGTACTAAAAACCCCTGGTACCAAAGCTGGGGACTGATACCTCAATATTGATACCCCTGGCACTGACAGCTTTGGTACTGACACCCACTGGTACCAAAACTGGCTATTGGTACCCCGGTATTGATACTCCAGCATTGATGCCCCAGGTACTGGTGTCCCAGGTACTGATACCCTGTGCACTGAGACACTGAGGTACCAAACCCCTGGGTATTGATCCCCCAGATACTGACACTCCTAGGGACTAAAACACCCCTGGGCATTGATACCCAAGGCACTGACACTCCTGGGTACTGATATATCAGGTACCCAGTACTCTTGGTACCAACTCCCCTAGGTACCAACACCACTGGGTTCCAAAACCCCTGGGTACCCCCATCCAGGGCTGCAGATGCCCCCACATACTGAAATCCCACAGCTCCAAAACCCCTGGTACCCACCACTCCAGGGACTGGCACCCCTGGGTATTGATCCCCAGGTACCCTTGTCCCCAAGTACCAAAACCACCTGGTACCAACATCCCTTGGTACCAACATCCCAGGAACCTGAACCCCCAGGTACCAACACCTCCATGGACCCCCACCCCAGGTATCAACACCCCCTGGTGCTGACACCTCTGGGTATCAACACCCTGGGGTACAGGCACCCCCAGGGACCAACAACACCACTCCACCATTTATCCTCACATCTGGTTTCCCCAGGCTGGTTAAAACTCAACTGAAGGCAAAGAACAAATTTCCAATTGTGCCACAAAACTGACGCTGACATCACAATTTTGGCAAATTTGTTAATACAGGGATGCTCTAGGGATTTTAAAGTGATTAATTCTGCCTGGACTCAAAAAAAGATCCACTTAATGTTAACTTTTAACACTGAAGGACATGCTTATGTTCTCCAATGTTTTGGTTTTTTGAAGGATGCAAACTCATGATTTCTGCATAGCCAACCTACATTTTAAAGTTGCCTAAAAGTCAGCAGAGTTAATTAATTAAACTGAAATCAACTGTCTGAGATAAAGTAGGCACACAATCCCAGAATTTTGAGACACTATTGCACAATCTTTTAAAATTTTATCTTCTGTAAATTGCTTTTTAGAGACAAAAAGGTATTTTCCAGGTCTCCACACAGTTTAACCAGGCTGCACCTCAGGTCGCAGGGAGAACTTTATCACACCACTCTCGAATCAGAAAGAAAAATGAGCAGAACCCACCAAGGTGCATGTTTTGTTATGAAGAGTCTTGACTTTCCCAAGAGTAAAAAGCCCCATTAATTGCTCATGTAACAGAGAAAACAGCATAGGTCGCACTTTCATACACAAGCATTTATCCTGACACTCTGAGACACAGCTGCAGGTCAGGAATCCAACCAATCCTGGGAGATCACTGGGAACTAAGATAATGAAAATTTTTTCATGTATAAAATCCTTAATCAAAATGCTAGTGGTGTCATCTTGTAGTGCAGACACTGCAACTTAAAATTAATATACAACAGAACCTTTAGCAAAGTGAACATCCCCCTGCTTGTTCAGAACATGCATTTTTGAACCAAAGCAGAGTAACAGCCTCCACTGGCACAAGCTGGCACTGAAATTCAGCCTCACCATCCCAATACAGTGCCAAAATCAAGGCTAACCTGACAGAAGTTGCCAAACTCTCAGCTTTGCTTTTCTCTCC
>NW_026535797.1:1232500-1240000 GCF_028551555.1 Melozone crissalis | reverse complement strand
CTCTTTGCTGACTCTGGTGTTTCTACATTCATGCTCCTATATGTTCTTTTTTATTTTCTGCTCAGGCTAAATAAATGCCAATATTCACCTTGAAAGAGTCATCATAAAGTAACTCCCATGGGATATAAAAATATACTTCTCTCATCCTCCATCCAAACAGTGTCAGATGAAGTTAAAAGACATGGTAAATGTGCTAAAATCTGCTTATCTGAATTTTTTTCAGTATAACTGAGCAGTCATCACCTAAACTGTCAAGATGCACTGTATAGAGAAAAGTGCAGCGCTTTTGAAGTGTATTTTCATAAATTTAGGGGCTAGAACCATAAGTCCTCTGCAGGCAAAATTCTGCTAAAAAAGCATATAGAAGTATTAGGCATTAGGAGTATTCATTTAGGATCAGTTCTAGAATATTAAAATAAACCTACATTTAAAATATTATTTAAAGAGATTATAGAATAGACTCGAGCTCTACCATTTTGCCCCATGCTTGCTTCAGCCTCATTTTTTTTTGCAAATAAATGACATGTGTGGAAATAAAGAGGGCAAATGGAAATGGATGGATTGCCACTTCCCAATTAAGCAACCAGGAAACTAAATTTTAATCCTGATGTCTGGAAGCACCAGCTGCAGAAGGACACAAAGAAATAAGTGTACAAAACCCTGCCTGCAATCTGGGGGCAGGAGGGAAGGAGTAAAAATAGGATTTAAAATGAGTCATCGACCTTGGCCAGGGGATGAGACAGGCGGGGCCCACTGGGGACATTGCTCTGCAGGAACAACCAGTATAACCAGTACAGATTCCCAGTGTGGCTCTCCCAGTGGTCAGGATGCTGTGACCTCTCCACCACCCCATGGAGGTTGGTTGGCCAAGGCACTTGGGACCTGCTGGGGAGCAGTCTGGATAATTGTATGGCCATGGTTCCACCATCCAGGTCTCTGTGGATGGGGGATCCAACCATCCACTTCCCTGTGGACATGGCTCTTCCCATCCAGTTCCCCGTGGCAGCAGCTCCCATGGGGCTGGTGGTTGCCCATGGGGCTGGTGGTTGCCCACAGCACGGCTCCGACCACATCCCTACACTTCTCCACACTCAACATAACTTGGCCAATCTCTGTGCCCTGTGCTGCACAGAGGTCTGATCCTCCACCATCAGCATCCATGGAATTTTTGCCTCTGATATCATATAATGTGGGATCCAAAGCCAAGAGCCAATTATTCAAATTTTTACACAGATGCAATGAACATCTGACAACATAAATAGAAGTAAGTCCACTGGTATCGACGGATTTGCACATGCTTTTGCAAAAGGTCATTTTAGACCTTAATATTTTATAAGTTTTTACTTTGATGTCATAATTTTGTCGGGTTATTTAAGTATTTTATTGCAACCCGGGTGAAAAATGCCTTGCGAGTCTTCTGCGAAAAGAATTTATTTCCCATTCGTCTCAGGGAGAACGCAGGTCCGTTTACAGATAACGTGAAACCTGTGTTCTAATAAGAGATACATCTTCAATTATTCATTATTACACTTATTGGTATCTTACACTGCACTTAACAGCAAGGCAGATCCCTGTTCTCTGCTGGAGCTCAGCAGCAGCCGGGGGTAAAACCGGAGCGGTGCCAACACCAGCAAATTCCTGGTGCCATTTTGGCACAGCCATTTGGCATTATCCTGTTGCTTTGCCACATCCACCAGTTCCACCGAGCAGCAGCAACCTGCCCGTGTGTCCTATAAAAGCAGCAAGGCTGTCCTCAAAAGCTGTGATTTTTCCCTTCATGGTGCATATGGTGTTTTCTTGGTTTCAATGATATGGTTTAATTTGAGGCCCGGGGGCTTGGGCAGGGCAAATTAAAGAGCAGACGAAGCGTAAGCTGTAAAAAAGGGTCTCGTTCCTGTCACTTGCCCTCATAAATACAAGTTGGTTTTGCCTTAGATCTGGTAGTTACAGTATGGAATAAAAATCGAAAGCGAGTAAAGATCTTCTCTACGTGCATATCTGAATTTAATTTTTAGTTGTTAATTATATTTTGAAAAAAATATATAAAACGCCTCATGGTAGTGATACATAAAATCATAGAATGGCTTGGGCTGGAAGTTGGCTTTGAAGATCATCTGGTTCCAGCCCCCAAAGTGAGCTTTGTAAGCAGTTCAGGGCTGTCCTGTTCCTCTATAAATGCAGCAGGGTCCGAGCAGCCAGTGTGAGGTGGTGCCCACAGATCCAGTTGTTCCAGTGTCAGCCTTCAAGCCAACATCACAGAGTCAGGGTTCATCATTCACTCTGCTGGAGCAACCCCAGCAGTTTGTTCTCCTCCATGAAATCCAGTCAAGGGAAATCTTCATCTGGAACATCTCAGTCAGCACTGGGCTGTGCTGAGACCTTTGGGAGCAGAGTGGCCATCAGCATCAGATGTTGCATTCTCAGCCTTCACCTGGATGGTGGCCTGGGTTGTTCTCAGCATGGAAATTCTGTCTCCTCTCAAGTAACTTCTCCAGGATCCAGGAGTGGATGAGGTCCGACCTCACAGCTACACATCACATGTGGAGAGCTCCACATCCTCCCAGCCTGGAGCATCCACCCTGGTGTGGTGCCCGAGCTGCTGGTGGGAGCCCCATGGAAAAGGCAACGGTGGTGGAAGCAGCTGAACTCCACGTCCATGGGAAAAACGGAAGAGCCGCGCACGTTTTGAGGAGGAACATCTGGGCCACTGTCAGCATCTTACACGCATTTACTTAATTGCAATCTTGAATGAAATTGTCCGTCATAAAAGATGCCTCGAGAATTTCGATTTCAGCCGTTCCATCGGCAGCGTCTGCTCCCATCGTTTGTCTTAATTTTATTTCACGACCACTAACTGTAGGCACTACTTCAGAAATATTTTGAATTTAGTTTTAATTGTACAGCTTTCAACTCACGCAACATTTCTCTTTGTGTTGAAAGCATCACGGTGATTTATCCTCATTATTGTGTAAATAGGTTTCGGCAGTTCTCAGTAAATAAAACAAAGAGTGACAGGAGGAGAAGGGGGAATTTGCTTTCCTACCAATTAGAGTAGCCTTAGGCAGTACTTTTAAGAGGAGATAAATCCTGCAAATCACTAAAATGATCCTGTCACATGCACCAAATATTAAAATCACACAGCGGCGCACTTCATACAGTTTGCTTTGGTTTAATGAGTTGGGGTGGGCTTCGTCATGAGGTTTGCATCTCGCAGTTGGGGACCCTTGATTGACAGTGAAGATCATGCCCAACTGCAGCTTCCTAACCAGTAGGGCCAGATGGAAAATCACAATTCATGTTTAATATGCAGTTTTTCAGCTAACAAAAATTCCCAAATTGTCTCCTCACCTCCTACCTGAAATTTTTTTTCCCATAATAAATGCAAAATATGCTTCATATTAGCCAAGAGTGGTTTTTTCCCCCTTCCAGCAAGTTATTAAAAAAATCCTGTATAAATCATCCCTATTAAGTGAACAACCTGTTAACTTCTTCAATTATGTAAGTTATTAAAAGATAAGTTTGTGAAACATCTGTTGTCACGCTCAGACACTTTTCAAAGTGAGTAAGTGGCCTGTCAGGGCAAAGAGAGAATCACAGAAGAAGACAGTTTAAAAGTACTAAAGAACTGAAGAAATGCTTTGTTCTATGAAATGTGTGCTCCTGTTCCACGGTGGGGAGGTGCTTTACGGCAGAGAACACAACCTGGTAGCGTCTGCAAGGGCGTTTTTAGCCACTGGAACAAAACATGATGATATAGCATGGTGTATGTAATAAGCAGATGGCTGATATCATGCTTTTCATGATAAACAAGACATAGCAGACGTATTGCATGGTGCCACAGCGGCCCTTACAACTCACAGCCTCGCTGTTAGAGCTCAGAGTGCCCTATTTTCAATTATTATCTCCCCCTCCACCCTTCTCCTGCAGTCAAGTTTTACACTCTGACATTTATACTTAGTATATTGAGCAATGATTGTTACCCTGTTCCAGCATTTTTTGTGCGGTGCTTTATGAGAGTGGAACTAAATGTATGACAGGAACCCCAGTAACCTGAGACCCTGGGTCAGTAATGTATTAAAACAAAACAAGACACACATGGCTTTGGCACAGCAAGAAATCATGCAGGAATGGGGGCTGAGACAGGCTGAGATAAAGAAGGCCCTACCTAACAGCTGCAATTATAGCCTTCGTTATATGAGCCAATCCATTACTGCATATAGGCTTGACAAATTACCATAAATGCCACGCCAGAACAACAGCCAAGTAATTTAGCTTCATCCTGGACACTTTGAAAGTTGGTACATCTAAATATTGCAGCGAGGTCTAATTAATTAATCAGTCTTGTTGGTGGTGTAATGATTATCTTTTTTTTTATTATTATTAATTTAAAAACTCCCTCCAACTAAACAACTGGCAAATTATGATTATAGTGGTTGGAGGATAAAATCATTGATCTGTGCTCTCATTCGAAATGGAATTGCACGTCAATTTGTAAACGTCCCAAAATAAATACAAGTTTCTCATTGCTCCTTCCAATAACGTATATCTGCAAATTAAAGACTTTACACTAAAGAAATTCTCGTTGTCAACTGCCCACAAGGTAACAAATGCTTGCAGAAGCTCCACAGAGTATTGATTTATAAGTATTAAATGATATGATTCTATTTTATCGCTTTCTCATATGTAGAAGAGCTGTCCTGCCCCGTGTCCAGGATGGAGAATGATGATTAACATTACCTCACACATTTATATTCCCTGAAAAATATGGAGCACCATGACTTCCACAGGGCACATCTTCCTAACCTTGCAATTCATTAAGTCAATGTCTCAGCAACCTCCTCACAGACACTTTGCCCATCACATTTAAGCATTTCAGAATTAACAGCGCTGCCCTTCCAGGAGGTGAAATCAGCTCTGTGTCACTGGGTTTCAGCTGGGGTGAAGCACAGGGAGACTGGAACCAGTCCTGATGGGCTGGGCGTCCTTCTGACCACCCTGCTGGGATTAGGACTGACCCCCACCCCAATGGGATTTGGGACTGAACCCCACCCAGCTGAAATTGGGATTGACACCCACCCCAGTGGGATTTATGACTGAACCCCACCCCAATGGTATTTGGGACTGACCCCCACCCAGCTGAGACTGGGATTGACCCCCATCCCACTGAGATTTGGGACTGAACCCCACTCTAGTGGGATTTGGGACTGACCCCCACCCTGCTGACATTTGGGACTGACACTTACCCTGCTGGAATTGGGATTGACCCCCATCCCACTGAGATATGGGACTGACCCCCACTCTAGTGGGATTTGGGACTGACCCCCACCTCAATTAGATTTGGGACTGATCCCCACCCCACTGATATTTGGGACTGACCCCCACTCTGCTGAAACTGGGATTGACCGCCATCCCATTGAGATATGGGACTGACCCCTACCCTGCTGGGATTTAGGACTGACCCCCACCCCAGCATGGACCCCTCTGCACCCCTCCACCAACAAACAGCTCAGTTTATCCCTACATAGCCCTCTGCACTCCACCTGAATATCCTTAAAGTGTTTTCTGGGTTTTTCTCTGTATTTTCCCCATTTTCTCCGTTCCCCCTCCCAGCTGCCCTGCACGAACAGAGGTGTTTGATAGCACAGGGCTGCCCACAGCAGAGCCCAGGTGAGCGCTCAGCACTCCCACAATTAAAACTCCAGGTGGCTCCTGCACATGGAGCCAGGCAGGGAAGGATTCTGCCAGGCTGGAAAACTGGCTGTGACACGTCCTGGGTGACACAGAAAATATGTGACAGGAATAGACAGAGAAATTCTGTTTGAGACTAATCAGCAGGACCCAACTGGAGGGCTGACTCCTTCCTTCCTCCTCCCTCAGACAGTTAATATTCCCTAACTTCTGCAGTAAATGAACAGAAGGAGGGGCAGGTAAATCTTCTTCACTAAACAATCCCAATGAGCGCCTTGAAAAGGTCCTGGACACCAGGAATCACCACCAGATTAAAACATCTCAGATCTTGTGTTCATAAAGGGGATAAAATTCGGGTTACAACAGACAAATTAAGGCTGAAACAGTCTGTGTTTGACTCCCTACCTCATGTTCCTTACCATATTTCACAGAGACACAGATTACTCTGAGCTGGAAGGGACCCACAAGGATCATCGAGCCCAGCTCTTGAGCAAATGGCCCATACCGAGATTGAACTCACAACCTCTCCAGGTGATTTCCCACTCTCAGCATCGGGATGTAGATAGATAGATAGATAGATAGATTAGATAGATAGATAGATAGATTAGATAGATAGATGGATAGATAGATAGATAGATAGATAGATAGATAGATGGGTAGATAGATAGACAGATAGACAGATAGATAGACAGACAGATAGACAGATAGACAGATAGATAGATAGATAGATAGATAGATAGACAGACGGAGATGCTGTGGGCTGCAAGCACCCAGCCTCCCCTCCAGGGCACCGAGGGAAGCAGAGATGCCCACCCCAGGGCCCTGAGGGTCTCCAGCCCAGCTGGAGCTGGGGCTGGGAGGCTCCAGCCCTCTGCCAGCTCTGAGCCAGGGAACTTTGGTGCTCCGAGCTCAGCACTTCTCACATGACAACTTCGTCTAATTGAGTGGGACAAATTATCTTACAATGGACTCTGAGCAACAGCATCAGGACTAAATCTATACTGCAGCTAACTCTGAACACATAATTTAGCCGTAAGAGACTCGCAGCGTCAGGGCTTTCCACAACTCTCTGCTAAAAGCCGAAGAAAATTAAATATCAAGAAATTGTGATTTCGGCTCCAGCAAGCAGCACGGTGTGTCCCTAATACGTGAGCTCTGAGTTAGAAAAGCGGTTTTGATCCTCCTCTGCCTGTCGCGCCTCTCTCTCTCATTGCCCGTGACTCCTTGCTCCGTGGCTCCGTGCCCCACGCTGCTGGCGGTGGGAGAGCAGGGCAGGACGGAGATTGCCTGGCTCCCAGCAGGACAGCTCTGAAGAGAAGGCACTGCCCTGCCCTCCAGCCCTCCAGCCAGCACCTGCAGTGAGGAACAGCCACCGGGAAAGAAAAAAAAAAAAAAAAAAATCCCATTCTAGCATTTAAATTCGTTATTGGCTTTTCTCCCGCCACGAATTGCCCAGAGTATAAAACATCCACTTTTGTTATTTGATGCTAATCCTGTTGGTAGAGCTCCAGATCCAGAGGATATTTAGCCTGACTGATTTAGTCCTCTCCACCTTTGACTATCCCTATCCTTTGTAAGAACAGAATCTTTTTGATGTTAAAGTTGAGACATTTAAATGAATTGAAAACACAAGTACTGACTTTGCTGACTCATAGTCTTTAATAAAATGAGGTGCTGGGTGCTGATAAAAGGAGGTGCTGGACAGCTATCATTTGCCATCCACTAGGGCACTTTCCTGCAGGTTTTTTGGGATTTTGGGGCTGTTTCTGTAAATTTCTAGGCAACACGTGTGACACTAATTTGTGAGAACCT
>NW_026535797.1:1207500-1227500 GCF_028551555.1 Melozone crissalis | reverse complement strand
ATCTCTCCATAGCCAGAACCACCTCCTTGTACCCAAAACCACCCAGAGCCACCTCCCTGTGTCCAAAATCATCTCCTTGTACCAAGAAACACCTCCCTGTGACCAGAATCATCACTCTGTGCACCCAGAATCACCCCCTTGTACCCAAAACCACTCCCCCATGCCCAGAACCACCTCCCTGACCCCAAAACCATCTCCCTGTCCCCAAAACCATTTCCCCATGCCCAGAACCACCTCCCTGACCCCAAAACCACCTCCTTGTACCAAACACCATTTCCCCATGCCCAGAACCATCTCCTTGTACCCAAAACCATATCCCCGTGCCCAGAGCCACCCCCCCTGTGTGGACACTGGAGGCAGGCAGGGCTCAGTCTGCATTAGCACCGAGGATCCTGGATCCCAGCAGCCTGATTAGCTCTGGCAGCCTGATTAATTCAGGCCAATGGCAACTCCAGGGCTCTGCTTTCTCTTCCCCGAGTTAATGAACACGTGGAAACCGGGAGGATTTGCCCCAGCTCCTCCGAGGGGTTTTCTGGCTGCTGCTGGGGAAGCAGAGGAGCTCCCAGCCTGGTTCCCGAGGGCTGGAGCAGGAGCAGCGCAGGCTGGAGCGACTTTTATTGCTATTGTTTGTCTACAAATCTCCCCGTGCCAAAGCCCGGCGTTGTCCGAGGCGAGCTGTTTGCTATTAATGACTCATGAGCACAATAATGCTGCCAGCCCCCTACGAGGTGTTTTGTCAACGTACTTAAATTTCTAAAGTCTCAAACTGTTGCTATTTGTTTCCCTCCATCCCCCAGCACTTTGCACAAATGTCTGTGGAGTACCCGGGCTCCAAAACCCTTCACTCTCAGCGCTGACCTTTGTGCTCTGGAAACAATTACTCCTGGAAAGCCTGTCAATATCATTATTTTTACAAGAAATCAATACGCTTCACAAAGTTAATGGGGGATTCAGGCAGCAAGCGTTTACCTTCTTACTGTCAGTGGTGCAGCGGGCTGTGCTCTGGCACAGATGACAGATTCGCCCAGACACCGAGCAGACAGTAAGCAATGGATGTAAAGGAAAAATAGGCTGCAAGCAGGCGTGGAAAACGTCAGCTTCTGCAGGCATCTATGCTCTAACGAGCCAAAGATGTCAGCCTCTTGTAGTGTCCACTCTGGAGCAAGCAGAGAATACAGGGAGCTAATGAAAGGGGGATTAGGGAACGGTTTCCACTTCACAAATAGAAATAAACCAGTTTGGAAATGCTGGGGGGAAATATTGGTGGGTTTTCTGGGGACGGGGTTCTGAGGGAGGGTTGTTCAAGCAGATGCAAAAAAGAAAGAAGAAAAAAAAAATCACATGGAAAAACGTGTTCTGCAAAGTTAGGCTGTAGGTTGAATTAACCCACTTAATTCTGGGAGTTTAGCTAGGATAGGATATGAGAGAAGTAAATTTTGCCATATTGAGCTCAATTTCCTCTATAGAAGTGTAATGCCAGAGGAATAGTTGGGATGTACTGAATTTAAACCAAAAATAAAAAACGAGAAAGAAAAAGGAAAGTGATCACTGTAGAAAAGATGCCACAGTGTTTATACCAGCTATGTTTATACTAATAAAACGCTGGCATTATTAAGGATATTCCTAAAATATTCACAGCAGCTCTCACTAAGCTATCCATTTTCCCAAGGTTTTACACTGAAGGTGTAGTGAAAATGCTTTTTTAATGTGTTCCACGGAAACCAGGCAGTATTGGAAGGGGTTGCCCATGACAAAACCTGTGCTGGCAAGGATGCTGCGGCTCGGGCTCTGCTGGGGTTTGGTCCCCCAGCAGGATGGGGTGCGAGGGGCAGTGCGGGGTGGGATGGGATGGGATGGGATGGGATGGGATGGGGTGGGATGGGATGGGATGGGATGTAAGGGACAGTGCTGGATGCGTTCCCTCTCCCGGGGCAGTGCGGGATGGGATGGGGTGTAAGGGGCAGTGCGGGATGGGATGCGGGGGTCAGTGCGGGATGCGTTCCCTCTCCCAGGGCAGTGCGGGATGGGATGGGATGGGATGGGATGGGATGTAAGGGACAGTGCTGGATGCGTTCCCTCTCCCGGGGCAGTGCGGGATGGGATGGGATGGGATGGGATGGGATGGGATGGGATGGGATGGGATGGGATGCGGGGGTCAGTGCGGGATGCGTTCCCTCTCCCAGGGCAGTGCGGGATGGGATGGGATGGGATGGGATGGGATGGGATGGGATGTAAGGGACAGTGCTGGATGCGTTCCCTCTCCCGGGGCAGTGCGGGATGGGATGGGATGGGATGCAAGGGCAGTGCTGGATGCGTTCCCTCTCCCGGGGCTGTTTCTCTCTCTGCCCGCTTGGTGCTCTCGGCAGCGCCGCGCCTGCAGCGAGCCCCGCTCCACAGCCACAAAGCCGCCTGACGTCACCGCTTCCCGAGCCCAAATCTGCCCCAAATCCGCCCAAAATCAGCGCCCCACCACAGCCCGCTATTAGCGAGAGGCGCTTTTTGTTAATTAGGAGGCATCGGGATTGCGGCGAGCCCCGCTGGCCCCGGCGCGGAGGGAAGGGCGAGATGACTTCAACACATGGCGGGGGTTAAAAAATACGGAGGGGAAAAAAAAAAAAAAAATTTCTTCGGCTTCCCTCGCAGCTATCAACAGTTTGGAATTTACACTCGCGCTTTACATCATTACCCCAGTCGTTCACAGCTTTTTAAGGCCGTAATGCAAACCACATGCAGAACCGGGCCCTCCCCGGCAGCCTGGGCTGGGTGGGATGGGAACGGGCGGGGAGGGGAAACCAACAAACAGAGCTCTTGTCTACAAAGCGCAACTCAACACATTTTTCATGCATTGTGGGCTCCTCCAGAAGCAGCAAGCTGTTTAAAAAAATACCTGGCCCAAATGGAGCATTTGCTTGACATGATGGAAAAGTGAGTGCTATTTTCTGTTATATTGCCCCTATTCTACATCAACAAGAATATTTTTTTTTTTTGCTGTTCCCAACTGATTTCACAGTCGTGAACTCCGTTTATGAATTATCTGACACATTTCTTGCAATTCTTCTGACAACAGTGCTCAGTGGAAATTTCAAGGCACCTCTCTTCTGACAAGTAGAAATATCAATATTTGAATAAATTGTGGATTTTAAACTTCTCACTCTGATGCACCACAGCAAGGAAGACTGAATTTTTCTTTTACTGGGTCTAATCCCCTTGAGCCTAAAGGAAGAAATCTGTATGCAGCGTTTCATTACAAGAAAGCTGTACTGAGTGACATTTGAAGCACACATCTAAGTCGACCTGATGAAGTTTACTTCCTTCAAACAACAAATAGCAGCTTTATATTATTTCCCCTTCTTGGGGGAAAAAAAAGCAAAAGCATGATGTCTGAGCAAAAAGCCGAAATGTTGATTCACAAATTGACAGGCCAATCTTTAAACAAATGTGTTTCTTGGGGGAAAAATGCAGCTTTGTTCAAGCTGAGCATTTTTCTTGTGCCTGACAGAAGCATTCCGGGGCTGATTAGAAGGAACTTGTTAGGGCTCTGTCTCAGACACTCTGACTCCACTTTTTAACAAGCATGCAAAGAAAACAACATAAAGATAACAAAACATTGTCATTACCATCTATGGGCTCTATTTGGGGCTTCCTTTTTTTTTTTTTTTTTGGCTTTTTTATTTTATTTCATTTATTTTAATGCTCAGGCTCTGAGGTTTCCCTGCAGCTCATCTTGCATCCAGTCCCAGCTGTGGGTGGCATTTGGGGCTCTGTGCTCACCTCCTGCCTCACCCCGGGAGCTGAGGGGCTCCCAACACTTTCCAACATCTTCCCAGGGCTCCCAACACTTCCCCAACATCCTCCAAGGGCTCCCAACGCTTCCCAACATCTTCCCAGGGCTCCAAGTGGGAGCAGCAGTGTGATCCTCCTGCCAGAGCCCTCCCTGCCTGCCCATGAGCTCTGCTTGCCAGCTACCAGAGATCATCAAATAATTTTGGTAATTCGCTTATCGAAGCTTCCAAACACTCCCAGGGCTGTCCTCATGCTCCCTTTGACTCTTGGTCTGAAGGGTGTTGCATGCCAAAACCAGTTGAAAGGTCCCAGTTCATCCTCTCTCAGCCAGAAGAACAAGTTATGAGTCTGTTCTTGATGGCTTTGCCCACAAAAATCATCTCCATGATGAAATAATCCCGGCCAATGTCATTGGAAAGTTTGTTTTAGCAAAGATCTGTAAGATCTTTATCTCTACAGGCCAGGTTGGGCAGGGCTTGGAGCACCCTGGGATGGTGGAAGGTGTCCCTGCCCATGGCTGGGGGTGGAACTGGGGGGTTTCTAAGGTTCCTTCCATCCCAAACCATTCCATGATTCCATAACAGCTCAAGAAATGCCAATCCCTTGGTTATGGGAAATGTGTGATGCCCCCACACTCACAGACCCCCTGTGCCCCCAGAGCTCCTGACAGCAGCAACCACAGCAGGACCTCACCTGAGACACCACCAGGGGAACAGATATGGAGATGGGGTTAGAAAGGTTTGTCCCCAAGGGATAGCCAGGATCAGCCACGGATCAGGGGAGCCCTGGAGGACAGGGGAGCATTTACACCAAGGGAAATGCTTGCTGAGACAGCCAAAGGGCACACCTCGGAAAATATTCTAATCCAGAAGATTTCACTGCAGTCAGGTGTTGCTTGGTTCGCACTGATGGAGGCAAGAAACCTGTCCAAAAAAAATTGTAATGAAGGCAAAGAGTTTTGAGGAATTCTGAGACCAAGTGGGAGGGTGGATGGGCACACCCTGGAGCTGTGTTTGTTCCTGGGTGCTGCAATGCAGCCTGGAGGATGGCAGTGGCCAAAGACGGGCAGGACCTGCCCAGGAGCATCTCAGAGAACAGAATGTGCCCAAATGCCAGCCCGGCCCAGCCTCAGTGGAAACCTCCCCTCCCTGCACCTGAAACCTCCTGACACAACTGCAGAATTCGTGGAAGCGCCTGAACTACAAGGACAAGGTTCAGATGAAAAAAACAAATTTATCTGATGTCTTCTGCCTGAGCATTGGCTCGGGCGTTTCCTGGTGGCCCAGGGCAGATCCTTGGTGCCACTGCTGATGGAAAATGGTGCTGTGGGGAATTTCTCACCATGTCAGAGGCAGACCTCGGTGTTCTCCTCTTGTTCAGTCCCTCAAGTGGCACAGGGCCAGCCTGACCTGCTGCAGCTCTGCAGATGGAAGGCAATCTTTCACCCAAAAAAACCCAAGCCCTGAGTGTTCCACATCTGCAATTATTACTCTTCTAAATTCAATAAGAAAACACAGACCAGTGCCTATGTATGGCTTAAAAGTTCCCACTTGGATTTGTTTGTCTGCCACTAAAAATTCTCATTTTCACTGTCCTGCAGCTCATCTGATCTCTGCAGTTCTGCAGGAGAGGTTTGATAAACCATGGTGTTCTGCACATCCCTCTCGTCAGGAACACTCTGGAACATCTCTGGTAACTTCCAGCCAGGGTAGAACATTTTGAATCATGTGCTTGCAATTTATACCATCAACCTGCAGATTTTCTTTTCCTTTACTTTTCTGCCAGATTTCCATTAAGATTTATGCCACTGAAAAATATTGCTGTTTTCAAGCTGTGTGTTCAGCCACTCACACACTCATTTATAAATATAATGAAAATTATCATGGAGTTTTTTCTTTAAATCAGGGAATGCCTTCTTGTTGCATATTTTTATCTTTTCCTTTCTCATCTCCTCTTTCTCCCCAGAAGAGAGGAGAAAAAGCTTCTCCACTAGTGACGGGAATGGGACCAAGGCCCCCGGAAGAGATATTTCACAGAAAAATCTCATTCATCCACTCAGAATCCTGCACTGAGGAGAAGGAACAATCCAGCTCACTCAAATCACCTTGAGAACAAGAAAATAGCTGAGCAAGCCTGCTCTGCCCAGCCAAGCCACAGGGCTCCATTCCAGGTGAAGACAGGTCTGGTTTTGGAGATTTGGGAAGAAATGTGACCAAAATTTGCTTTGGAGGGAAAAAAAAGGGTAATTGAAGTCAGAAATGGAGCTTTTTTTTTTCCTCTCCGCCTTATGAAAGACAGTAAAACTAGTGTAAAATCAGTGTAACTTAATTGACTTTCCAATGCTAATTTATGCTAATGGGGGTTCTGGTCCATAGTTTTCACCTGGGAACTCAATAGCAATGAGTGATGGCTCCAATTAGTCATTATAATTGTGAGTTGCTAAAGCTAATATTAGTAGAGCTGCATGACATTCGGGGTTTCTCCCCAAACTTTTCCAATAATAAGCCCCGTTCCACACAGCTGGGTCAGGTTCAGCTGCAAATGGGTCCCAGTTGGGGTTTTGGGGTCATCTCTGGGCAGATGCAGAAGGGTTTCCTTCTCCAAAAGGAGAATATTTGGGATATTTGATGGTTGATCCCCCCACGAGGCAGCTCTAATATCCAATAGATATCAAAAAGCTGGATGTTTTACCTGAGGAGATCCATGCTGGATAACCAATCCAAATTCTTTAATCTTTGGATTTGACGTTTTGGGCTGGGCACGAGGAGCAGTTTTGACTGTCAGACACCTCAAGGTTTTCCAGGAAGGCCCCTGATCTCTCTGGGGAAATTGCAGTGCCTCTGATTTCCCAGAACAGCTTCACATTTGTGTTTGGACATTCAGATTTGTGCTTGGACAACGCTCTCAGGCACAAGGTGGGATTGTTGGGGTGTCCTGAGCAGCCCCACGAGTTGGAACTCCACGATCCTGATGGGTCCCTTCCAACACAGCGCATTCCATGGTTCTAAATACATTGAAATAATGCAAATACTTCTATTCAAGTGAGTACAAATAAATTATCTTTATGGTATTTTCCTCTCTTGCTCAGCTGGATGTGAAATTTCCCATCACCCAGAAACGTTCACGTTCTGCGAGTGAAAATTTCAGCGATGAAAAGTTTCAAACCCAAAACCACTCAAAGATCTCCACGAGGCCGGGTTCAAGAGATGAGGAAATTCAAATTCAGCAGATGGGTGGGGAACAGGTGGAAATGCTGGCACCTAATCCCAGGGAAGGATTTCTGGGACAGATAAACGGCTCTGGTTCTCTCGGTGGAGAAGTTGATAATGGTTTGATGACAGCCATGAGATAAAATTTGCCATTTTAGCTTCCCCAGCTCCCTTTCTATGGGGAGAGATGGGGTCCCTGCCACCCCCTGCTCTGGTTTGGGGTGGGTGCTCTCAGATGGGCATTGCTGAGAGATTTCCATGGGCTTTTCACACCAGCCTTCAAAAGACGCCCGCAATAATCACTCAAATCCAGTGTTTTTATTAAACAGAAATAAAACTTGGCCTGTCTTTAAAGGAGGGGTTTTTAGAAAGGTGCTGTATTCTCGCTTGTTTACACTTTGAAGTGAGCTCCCTGTTTCTAGGAAATGTGGTTTCCTTTCACAGAAACAGACGGGAAATGCATGGAATGTGCGCACTGCACTACCTGCAGGCATTTTTCATTTTTCTCAGAGCTCAGGGTTGCCACCATTCACCAGCAACACGGGAATCGCTGGTGCTGGAAGAGGGCTCTGCACCACAGTGGGCAAAACAAATGGATTCATTTTGTCCTCAGTGCAAGGCCGTGAATTTATTTCACATTCCTACAAATTATCAGAGTCTTCCAGCCATCAGCTCCACAGACAGCACCAGGCTGCGGTGCCAGGACATGCTTTAGTCTCATCCCCTGCTGCAAAGGACATCAGAACATCTCCCCCTCCAAGTTACAGGGGATTTTCCTTCATTGAAATAAAAATAAAAATCAAAAGCTGAAACCAGAATGTAGAATCTCAATTAATTAACCATGCCTTTAGACATGGGAGGTGATAATTGCTGTAGAACAGATCTGCAGAGAATCAGGGAATGGTTTGGGGTGGAAAGGACCTTAAATCCCATCCCATCCCACCCCAGCCATGGCAGGGACACCTCCCACTGTCCCAGGTGTCCCAGCCTTTTTCCATAATCTGCTTATTTAAGTTACAAAATAAGGACTGTGCTGAGTTTCTTTTATATAAAAGTTCATATCCCATGGGCTACAACAAAGAGTAGTCTGAACACTTACTACAGGTTGAGTTAATACAATAACAATAATAAAAAATAGAAATCAAATAATAATCAAAAATATAAATAAAAAATAATAATAAAAACCGCAAAAATAAGTATCAGAAACAATGATATTAATAATTCCAGTGGATCTGCTCCTTTTCCAGAGACAGAAGGATCCAGCACAGAGCACACAAGCCTGTGTTATACAAATAACTGATTTCCAGGTTATTTCCAGGTTATTTCCCTGTGTTGTACAAATAACTGATTTCCGGGTTATTTCCAGGTTATTTCCCTGTGTCATACAAATAACTGATTTCCAGGTTATTTCCCTGTGTTATACAAATGACTGATTTCCAGGTTATTTCCAGGTTATTTCCCTGTGTTATACAAATGACTGATTTCCAGGTTATTTCCAGGTTATTTCCCTGTGTTATACAAATAACTGATTTCCAGGTTATTTCGCTGTGTTATACAAATAACTGATTTCCAGGTTATTTCCCCGTGTTATACAAATAACTGATTTCCAGGTTATTTCGCTGTGTTATACAAATAACTGATTTCCAGGTTATTTCCCCGTGTTATAAAAATAACTGATTTCCGGGTTATTTCCAGGTTATTTCCCTGTGTTATACTAATAACTGATTTCCAGGTTATTTCCAGGTTATTTCCCCGTGTTATACAAATAACTGATTCCCAGGTTATTTCCAGGTTATTTCCCCGTGTTGTACAAATAACTGATTTCCAGGTTATTTAGTGTCTGCGCTTTGGTGCATCAGTGGAAGAGGAGCAGATTCCCTTCTCAGAGAGCAGTTTTGGAAAGAGTTGTGCCGGCTTCAGGGGGAGAAATCCGTGCTGGGGGATGGATGCTGAGGGCTCTCTCTGTGTTAAGGGGCACTCTGAAATTACCCAAGGCTTTCTCCAGGCTCGTCCCATTCTGTCAGAAGTGTTTACGTTCCCTGAGAGCCCTAAGTCAGCTGTGGGAAATGCAGCAGGGAAATTCCTCGAGAAAGGACAAGAAAGGCTGACAAAACCAAGAGGAACAATGCTCTGGCATCTGCCACAAGCCACTGGATCTGGAGAGGAGCAAGAATGTTCCCTCTGCTGGCACTCTGGGGCTGCAGGAGAGGAGCAACAGCCAAGTGCCAAAGGTTCTTCCTTTTCACAGAGGGCAATTTTGCGTTGCTAGAAATAAAGATTTAATTTTTGTCCTCAAGGACTTTTTCCCTGGAAAGCTTTAACAATAAGGAAAGAGAAGGTTCTATTCTTAGCTTATTTTGGCAACTAATCCAATTAGCAGCGGTAGTTGATTGGAGAGCCAACCAACTGAAATGAGCTCGCCCATAAATCTTATCTTTTAATAACTTCAGCAACTTCCTTGCATTTATTTTTTTTTCTCTGTCTATTTCAGAATTCATGGTTTCCTGGTGAGCTCCCAGGGCTGGGGACCCTCTGCAGCTCTCTTTGGTTCTGCTCTCTGTCTGGTGACATTGGTGTCACCTGCTTGGAGCAGGGCACAGGGGCAGGAGAGATGGGCCAGGAGCTTTTGGGTGGGAGCCACTCCAATTCACATTTCTTGCTCTCTTTCTGTGCTGTTTTTGCTCTTTTCATTGGTTAAAACTTTGCTGCCTCTCCCCTCTGCTTCTCCTCTTCTCCCCTCTGCTTTTTTTTGTTGTCCTTATCCCAAACCCAGGCTCAATTTCTCTCCATCGTCTTTTCCAGCTTTGTGAAAATAACTATTCTGCAGCGTTGATCCCTCCTTTAAGGATGTCTGGCACTGCTTGTTTTGCTTTTCCTGCTCCTCCTGAGCACTCAGAGTGAAGAACCAGGTGCCAGAGCACCTCCAATGTACCCTAAAGGAGGGAGGAGCTCATTAATTAGCTGGGAGAGCTTCCCTGGGAGCCAGGGCAGAGGAATGCGTTCCCACTGGCTCTCCCACTCCTGTTCCAGACAGGACATGAGGTTCCCCAGCCTTATCACTCCCCTGCCATGAACAAAGAAATACCTGGTAAAATTTAGGGATCTCTGCTTTATTAGGAGCCCACAGCTAACTCTGATAATGTCTCTGCAGTGCATTTAAATGTTTCCAAGCTCTGGGTATCCCCTGGGCACGGGAAAATCATTCCTAGGGCTTTCTTAAGGATGCAGAAAGTTTCATGAAGTGCCTTATTTTACACACTCTTGTAGATTTTGTGATTATGGAACTAAAGTTTTCTTTACCAGCCCGTTCCTCATAGAAATGAAATAAATTATTGATTACAGATTCCTTGTAATCACCCCTCTCAAAACTTGTTGATAGTGCAAAAAATTGTGAAGAGGGTAAGTCAGGAGCTGGAAAGAAAAAGGCCACAGGAATCAGCATGTGTGCATGGCACCTTCCCTGCCCCTCAGCCAGCTCTGCTCACCCCAGCACTGCAGAGGGGATGATTCAGGGGGATTAATTCAGATAATCCACGCAGGGCTCATTTCCCAGGGCCTGCCTTTACCCCACACCAGAATTTGTGCATTGTGCTATAACTGAAGTCAAGGATAGCTGGACTTTTGACAGAGGAAAAGCCCATTTGTGTACATAATGTGTGTGCACTGCACACAATCACATTGTCTGTCATGTCCATATGTCCTGCACAGGCTCTGAAAACCTGACCCTCAACTTACAGAGACGTCCCTGCTGAATTCCCCTTCCTCAGAGGCTCCATTTCCCATTTCTGGAGCTGGGATATTCCTGTGACAGGGACACTGCTGCACACCCTCAGTGTGAGGAGCCTCTGAGATGGCTCAGGCAGAAATTTGGGTGGATTTTGTTGAGGCAAGACTCGAACAACACTCAATAACTAAAGCATGAGGACCACACACTGAACAATGAGGGGGAAACACAGGGCAGAGCTGAATGAGGTGGGGGGAAAATCCTGTTTCTGATTATGGAACACCACCCCATATCCTCATGGATGTGCACGGGGTATTGGAATTAAATACCAATACCAAAGCTTGCAGGAGTTACCTTTTTTACAGCACCTTTAATTCGAAGTGCTTGTCTCTGCCACCTTAAGGGTGTTCTCTGCCTCTAATTGTTTGTGTGCCAAAGAGAAGCAGCCCAGAGAAACTAGACCCATTAGCAAATGAGGAAAGGAAAAAGATTAATGGCAATTCAGAAATAACTAGAACTGATTTGACACTGGGGATCTGCCCCAGTTACAGCCTTCAGGGCCAGTCACCAGCGCTCCACCAGCAGCACAAATCCAGAGAGCAAAGCAGGAGCTCTGCTGCCACTGGTGTGAGCTCTGCAGAAACCAAATCATTTATTGTTTCATTTCTGTGTGTGTTTTTTTCAGCCAAATTTTGTGGTTTGGGTTTGAAGTTGGGTCTGTCCGTGCTCATTAGTGCCTGAAATTCTCTCTGGGGTCACAACAACCCTTAAAAATGAGGAAGTTTTACTTTTAGTAGGAGTTAGTAAAAAATGTAGGTACAAAGAGCTATTAAAAGGTAATGTATAGTGCATGGCCAGCGTGGACATGAATGCCATATGCGTTATTTAGTAAATTGGACGTGCAGCCAATGGCTGGTTTGGAAATAATGAAGTGTGGTGATGGTAGGAAAATTAGCAAAAGGTGAAAAAGTTGATTCTTGCTGATGGATGCAAACAGCAAAGCAGGTGTTGGGTTGGCTCAGTGACAAACGAGGGGGGTCTGCAAGAAATATCTGAAGGAAGCCAAAGCAGCAGAGGCTTCATGGTGAGGTGAGTGTGTGTTACAGCAGAGGGAGAGGAGAGAAAATGAGGGGAAAACACAGAAAAATATACAGGAAAATCATAAACTCACAGAATCACTGAGGTTGGAAAAGACCAACAAGCCCAAATATAAACCTGACATTGCCAAGGCCACGGCCAACCCGTGTGCCCAGGTGCCACATCCACACAGCTGTGCCATCCCTGCAATGCCCAGGCTGGGAGCAGCCCCAGAGGAGAGGAGCTCCTAAACCCCCTCAACCCCCTAAAAACCCTAAAAACCCTAAAACCCCTAAAACCCCTAAAACAAACAGGCCCAGGGGGCACGGGGCTGTGTGTGTGCCAGGGGGTGGCAAGAGGCAGCACAGCTGGAAGGTGTCCCAGCTGTGGAGGATGTCCCAGCTGTGGAAGGTGTTCCAGCTGTGGAAGGTGTCCCAGCTGTGGAAGGTGTCCCAGCTGTGGAGGATGCCCCAGCTGTGGAAGGTGTTCCAGCTGTGGAAGGTGCCCCAGCTGTGGAAGGTGCCCCAGCTGTGGAGGATGCCCCAGCTGTGGAAGGTGCCCCAGCTGTGGAAGGTGTTCCAGCTGTGGAAGGTGCCCCAGCTGTGGAAGGTGCCCCAGCTGTGGAAGATGTCCCAGCTGTGGAAGGTGTTCCAGCTGTAGAAGATGTCCCAGCTGTGGTTGGACCAGCAGGGTCTACAAGGTCCCTTCCAACCCAAACCACTCCAGGGCTCTCTGATTGTGTGCAAAGGTTGATATAAATGCTGGGATCCATTTGCAGGATTGTGGGACAGCAGCTGCGTCCATCAGCAGTGGTGGATTTGTGGGGAAACCAGAAGGGTTGGTAGGGATAAGGGTTTTATGGTCTGAGCTCTGAAAAGAGCTCCCAGTGAAGGCAGACCCTGACCAAAAATGTCAAAAAATACATTTAAGATGGAGAGCTAATGAGCAGCACCAGCAGTTCATGGAGGTGGAAGAGGAGAATGAGCACAGAAGACAGGAGAGAACAACCAGAAAGCTCAGCAGGCTCCAGGTGTTGTGGATTTTTTGGGAACAAGGCTGTGCAGAGCAGGTGGCTGTCCCACCCTTGGAGCGCCCAAGGCCAGGCTGGACACTGGGGCTGGGAGCACCTGGGACAGTGGGAGGTGTCCCTGCCATGGCTGGGGTGGCACTGGGGGGGATCTGGGGTCCTTTCCCACCAAATTTTGGGATGCTGAGATTGCCCTCCCCTTGCTGCAGGTCCCTGGAACCCCAGCCCTCCCAGCTCCTGTTATCCCAGGTGCCAGAGACAGAGCCACACTCCAGGGTGGGCATCTCCAGCTTCCAGACCGAATTATTCCTTGTGACACCATGGGGACAATGAGGAGGCCCCTCCTGTGCCCTGGCTGATCTCCCTTGATCTGCATGGTGCGGGAGCCTGCTGGCAGGCACAGGGCAAGGCAAGGCAAACACTCTGGAGGGATAAATGTGGTGAGCGAACTGCAGAGGCTGTGAGAACATTGAGAACATTTGTATTCCACACCAGGGGCAGGGCAGAGCAGGAGGGGAGCTGGGGTTCCTGCTGCCTTCTGAGCAGGAGAGGAAAATGGGGGGAAAGATGAGGAGGGGACGATGCTGCAAGCCTGACAGCCAGGATGAGAACTCCTCCCTTTACTGGAAGGAAAAGAAATAAAGCTGGGATGAAGGGAGGAGGATTTGTGTGGCTTGAAGGTGATGCACTCAGAGGCAGCTCTGGCACGGTGACACGAGTGACAGAGCCCAGGGGTGGCACCAGTGCCTCACCCCAATCTTTGGGAGCGGATGTTGGCTTTTGCTCACATTTAGATCATTTCAGAGCAAGCCTTCATAAAGAGAGATCCCAAAGTGACACGAGTGACAGAGCCCAGGGGTGGCACCACTGCCTCACCCCAATCTTTGGGAGCGGATGTTGGCTTTTGCTCACATTTAGATCACTTCAGAAAGAGAAATCCCAAAGAGCCCCCGAGGTGGGGCTGAAGGGAAGCAGGGCAGGGGCAGTGACAGAGCTGGGGCTCACCTGAAGGCTGGAGCTGAGGCTGTTTGGGTGAAGAAGGACACGCACGGAAAGGAGGAAAGGGAGCAAACCCAGGCAGAACTGGGTGAACAGCAAGGGAGAAAAGGACAAGAGTCAGCACAGCACAGGAGATAAAATTGCCAGGTCTAAGGAAAGAAAACAATCCTAAGGAGAGCCTATGACTGACCAGGTGAGAATGAAAAAATATCGGGTGTGCGAGGCGGTGGAAAGTCAGAAAACTGCTATGGTGCTAACAGTGGAACAAAGATAACAAACCCAGAGCTGAGCAAGTGAATGGATGGAAAAATACAGAATCAGAGGAGTTCTGGGCAGAAGGAGAACTGGAGAATGAGGGAGTCTGGACAGAGCCAAGGGCAAGGGGGTCACACGTGGAGCAGAGGCTGCTGGGGCTGGCAGGTGCTTTGGAAGAGCTTTTTTAAAAGTGCATTAAAAAATAAGAAATGAGGAGAGGAAAAGAGAGAACACAGTCGGACAAAATGAAGGGAAGAAACAGCAGGAAGCAGAAAAAACCCAGTGTAAGGAATAAATAAACAGAGAAGGCTGGGCTCCAGCCCCGCTGAGGGAAGAGCCTGGGCAGACATCAGCCAGCACTATTTTCCTGTCCAAAACTCCCGCACTTACCATACCATTAGAAATGTAATTTCTTAGCCTGGATGTAACTCTGTAATGCAGCAAAATATGATTTGAGGGCTGGATTGAATATTGAGATTTCTAATTGCGGCGCAGTTAGACTGAGAATTACAGCCAGCAGGATATTTCCATCCGTGTCTTCCTTCAGGAAACCCCACTCAGGGGATTCACTGCCCCTTTTTGGGGTTCCACTGCCCCTTTTGGGGTTTCACTGCCCCTTTTTGGTGTTCCCAGAGACTCCCACCCTGCCTTTGGCACTGAGCCCCAGCAGGGTCCCCTCCTGCCCATCCCTGGAGCTGCTGCAGACCTGACAGTGCCACTAAAGGATCCATCAAACTCTTTTTAAGAATAAAAACAGCTTTTACAGCACTTATTTTTCACATGTCACACACCATTAAAGACCTGAAAGCTCCTACACCACGCAGTAACAAAATCATGGGACGTAAAAAACATGAACTTGCAGAAAGGGAAATAATCCTAAATGTATAAAGATAACCCTAAATAACTAAAGGTAAATTGACCCTCACTAACTGTGACTCAGAAAAACTGTGGGACAAATCCCAGAGATTGAATGTTATATTGAATGTTATATTTTTGCCCTTGTTTAAATTTATATATATATATATATATTTATTTATTTATTTATTTATTTAATATACAAAACTTGGGAAAACAGAATCCCTCCCCCTGGGAAGGCTGCCCTAAGTGGCCCTGATTTCCATGCATGCCACCCTGATGACTTCACTCCCTCCCTGCAGCTGAGATTCAAGGGGTGCAACTAAAAGCAGAGCTTTAGGGGGGTTCTGGCACAAATTCCCCAGCCCCAACCCCAAAACCCAGCAGGTTTGGAGGGCAATTAGAGAGATCTGACACCCTGCAGCCCTCAGCCATCTCCAGCCAAGCCAGCAGCCCAGCACACTTAGCCTGCCCTTTTTTTTTCCAATTTCAGCATGTTCAGTGTACCAATAATGCTCTGATGCATTTCACTCTTGACTGCATACAGTGAGATTGCTAATCAGGATTACTTGATTCAGTCAACACTGATTTCAATAAAAAGACAAAAAAAAATTATCATAAATATAGAGAAAGTGCTGGCGGCAGTGACAGGTGATTAAAATCTCATTCACTTGGAATCAGCCTGATTCATGGTAGTGGAATAGAGGAAGTCTTCATATCAGCAGCAGATGATTATTATCTCACTCACTCCAAGTCACTTCTGATTGCACATGCACACACAAACTGGCACAAAGTAGATTCATGAACAACAAATCATCATGCAGGGGTCTGACCTTCTTAAAAATGAGGCTTTGTGTAATAATTCTTCAGAAACAAGCAGATATAGGGGGGATAATGCTAATTTACAGAGTAGGCATAACAAGCAAGCTCACATTAAACACCCAGTATGGAGAGGAAGCAAGGAGATGCCAATAAATTCTCAGTATTGAGCCGAAATACCGAAGATTAATTGATTTAAAGCGCTGGTTTCATCTGTTTGAACACGATTCCAAACATGAAAATGAAGTATTCAAAGAACTGCTTCAAACAAACAGTGAAAGATGCAAACAGCAGGATTCCCCAATGTTTTAACCTGAGAAGTAAAACTTCCCTGAAATATGATTCTCTTCAGTTGTGAGCACGTCCCTGGCTATACTTTGAGAGCACAGATAAATTCAGGGCATTGGTGGATTTTTATCTCTTGAGGTTTAGGTTGGATATTGGAAAAAGTTCTTCCTGCAGAGGTTGAACCTATTCCTCAAGGAGCAGCACCTACCCCTTACATGGGGCACTGATAATTCATTAATTGAGTCCAAACATGCTAATGGCAGGGCTCTTTTCTTCAAACAACACAAACTGTGAGTGTTCTCACACCAAGGAGCTCCAGCCATGCAGCAGGAAGTGATATCTCCAAAATATGTCCAATTTCCTGAGTAAAACAATGTATTGTCATGCTGCCATTAACTAGAACACTTTTAGATAAGTATATATTGTCTGCTTGTGCTTAAACCCCTTAAAATCTCAGAAAATAGTGAATTGATTACAATTTATTAGTGCACTCTTCCCTGGCTCTGGTGCCCCCTCAGACCTCCACCACAACAGCGACTTCTGGGCAGAAAAAGCTTGTGCAGAAGGGAGTTAAACAATTACAGGTTTCCCTGCTGTTTGAGGGAGGTTTTTTGGGATTGACAGCGCAATCAGAGGCAGTGGCAGTGTCAAAGTGCAAGTCAATAGCTTGGCTGGATGGTGTCTGACAGAAATGAGGAACAGCAGTGGAGCATCCCTGGGACCCCAGGGCTGCTGGGGCAGTGGGCAGTGGGCAGCGGGCAGTGGGCAGCGGGCAGCGGGCAAGGCAAGGTGTGATCAGCACGGCCATGGCTCGTAAAACCACCCTGCAGCAGGGTGCAGGAGGGACAGCTTTGGGGTGGGCTGTCGCAGACATTTTTTCACAGAAATCCTTTCTTTGGGATTTGTTCGTTTTCTGGGAAGCTGAGGGCCCCCAGAAAGAGAATGTAAACAATTGATATCAGCTGCTGTAGAATGCAATAGGATGCACCTGGGATTGGTTCATGTTCCCATGTTTATAATTAAGGGCCAATCACAGGAGCAAGGTGGGGACAGAGTCCCTAGACACAACCTTGTTATAGATTCTTTCTTCCTATTCTTAGCTTAGCAGCCTCTGCAACTTCTCTCTTTATTCTATTTAGTATAGTTATAATGTATTATATATCATATATCAATAAATCCAGCCTTCTGATCAAGAAACAAGATTCTCGTCTTTCTCTCACCCCCAGCGACCCACACAGGACGCTGTAATAGTGGGCAGCAGAGAAACCCCCCTGAAACCATCTGGGGAGCTGGCCAGGGGAGGAAGGGGCCCAGGAGCCCCAACACTGGGCACAGATAATGCTCAATTCCCCGCAGTGTCTGCATCTGATAACCCAATTATCCCCAGCCCGTTTTTCCAGAGTCTCTTTGAACCTGTGACCCACGACAAACAAAATGTATTTGTGTTGTTCTTAACTGCTAAACTCTGAAACAACAAAGGGCCTGGGGAAGAGTTGCCAACTTGTGTACTTCTTCCAGGCCTCCAGCAATTACATTTCCATCAATCCAGTGCATTATTTTTAAACGGTTTTTTTTTTTTTTTTATCTGGAAGAAGTTGAATGGCAAAAGTGATTTAAATACACTGCTCAGGATTAAACCCCCTCTGACTAAGCAGAAATAAATGAAGCCAGGAAAGACTCTGCTAAAGCATTTAGCATAAGTCAAGAGTGACACTTGTTATGCAGCAAATGTCAGTCCTGCTGCTCCTGGTATTTATTAAACAGCTCTTTTATTTTGGGCAAACACATCAACTTGGCTAACTACTTCCTGGTACAATTTATTCCAGTTTTATGTATATTTATATATATAAAATAATTTTCTTCTGGAAGGGACAGTTTCTGCCAGGAAAGAAGTCAGGAAAAGCAACACTTCTCCAAGGTTGCTCTTACAGCAACTACAGACACCAGGACTTGCTCTTACGTTTATTCATCTATTTTTCTATCTCCTCCTTTGTCTCTTTGATTATGAACTGGGTTCTCTGCACTTCTGTGCCACTGTCAGCTGGAGGAATCCACGTCTCAAAGAGTGGAACACGTGGAATTTATACCTGCAGGCAATTAAGGCTGGGATAGTTTGGGAGCTCAGATGATGTCATGCCCAGCCAGAAGCATCTTTCCACAACCAGAACCCAGGAGAGCCAAGTAATCTGAAAATTATACCACAGGAATCATAGGTAATCAGGAGAGCTGTTTATCACAACAGGCCAAATTAAGGGAGAGCTCTTTTTGCTGACTGGGAGCTCTCCTGAAACCACAGAAAAACACAATAAAAACCCCAAGGTTGAACCAATGGAGCTGTGGCAGGGAGACCACAATGAGGAGCTGCAATGGCTTGTAAATCAAAATTATTCTGGAGTTTAAATGACACCTAAAGGAGGTATGGGGATGCTGGTGGGGCACAGACACCCCTTGGTGTAAATGAGATTGAAAAATGAATGAATCTCCAGCCCCCCCGAGGGGCTGCACTTCACTCCACGACCCAGGCACACATGGAATGACCCACACAGACATGTAGCACACAGAATAAAATTTCTATCACCTTCAGAAGCTGGATCAACTGTTAATTCTGCCATATGTTCAAGCATATTCTGTTACATTAGTGTCTTCGGAAAAGCCCGCAGAATAGGAGGGAATGTGTGAAAACATCCATGCTGTGCCAGTAAGTAGTTATTTTATGTTTGTAATTTTAGTTTTACTGACTTTGGGCCTGATCCAGCACGGGGAGTCACAGCCCTGCTTCCCAGAGCACTGGGAGGGGTTTCTGGGGTTATGGGGCTGTTTGGTGTGGGGAGAATCCAATATTCCCTGTGGGATGTGTGTGTCCCAGGGGATGGAGGGTGACCTGTCAGGGTGGGAGGGCTGGTGGCACACTCAGCACCCTGAGGGCCTCCCCAGCTGTCCTGAACACACATCTCCCCTCAGAGCAGGATTCTGGACATGGCCCAAGCGAGATAGACCAACCATACGAGCGGAGAGCCCAGGTGATGCCTGCAAGGGTTGTGTCCGTGGCAAATAAAACTCCATTATTGCTCATCCAGAGCTGTGGCTGTGGATGCAACACCAGCGCTGGAACAGGATGGGTTTTAAGGTCCATTCCAAACCAAAGCACTCCCTGATTCTCTGACACCCAGATGCAGGACTGATGGTGGACGTGCACAGGGAGGAACCCTCGCCGTGGGCGCCCACAGGTGCCATCAGCTGGGGACACTCAGCCTGGCCACCTTGCCAGGGCAGACCAGCCCAGCCCTGCCACCAGTGCATCCCCTGGGGCTCCTCCAACACCCACAGCACAGACACAGCTCAGTTCTCCCAGGAAATGCTCTGGGTCCCACCAGGATGAAGAATGGATGGGATTTCAGGTCCCTTCCAACACAGAAATGCTCTGGGTGCCACCAGGATGAAGACTGGATGGGATTTAAGGTCCCTTCCCACACAAATTATTCCATGATTCTATAACCAACTCTTAGAGGTGACTGAGGAGAAGATGAAATTCCACAGCGATGCAGGAGCCGTGGGCTCCCCCTGACCATGTGAAGGTAAAGTGTTGGACAAGCTGCAGGAGGCTCTCCAAAGGTGGCACATGAGGTAATTAATTTTACTTTTCCTGTGGTTTGGGTGCCAGGGAGCTGATCTGCACAGGAAGGACAGCAGGGAAACCCACGGAAGCGCAACTGGCTGAACCATCCTCTAGAGCTCCACAAGCAGGAGTGGTGGAAATCACACTTAGATCACTTCCCAGAGAGCAGAAAACTTGCACACACAAAAGCAAAATAGCAGGTAGTGAGGTAAAAAGTGATTAAATGTGAGATGCCTTTAATACCTTAACTCTTTCTGAGCCCAGGGCAAGTGCAGCGGTTGATGTGGCCATGTTTGCATCCTCAGCTTTAAAAAAAGAGTGAGACAGTGGGAACACCACTGCCTTCAC
>NW_026535797.1:1195000-1202500 GCF_028551555.1 Melozone crissalis | reverse complement strand
GACACAGATAAAATTTCAGCAGTCAGTCACTAAAAAGGAGGGTACTGAAGGAAACTCCAGGAGTTAATGCTGCTAAAGAAAAGATGGATCTGTTCCAGCACCTGGATACACAGAGGATGAGAATGTAGGAACAAAACCCGGACAAAAGTCAAGGTAGCTACAAATCAAAGAAGGTAAAATTGTCTTTGGATTTCTGGAAGTAGTGGAAGAAGGAAACTCCCACACCAAACCCAGAGTTATTCAGGATTATAGAATTAAAAAAAAAAAAAAAACCAGAAAAGTAATCTCTAGAAGTAATGATGGCATAATTCACAGAGAGCAGCACTACCCAAACCAGGACATCTCCCCAGGTCTAAAACCCACCTCCAACGGAAAGAATCAAAGTTTTGGCGGTGCTTTTTCCTATCATTGACTTTCCTTCGTCCCTGTGGAGCCCAGTGACCAGCAGGCATCCGGCCATGACCACCCTGGGACGTACTGGGGGGCTGGAGCAGAGCTCTGGGGTCGCTCCCTGGATCTCTTTGCACCCCCAGCCACTGGACTGTTTGTTTCCAGCAGGACAGCCCCGCTGCAGTGCCCCTGATGGATCCCTCCATGGCTTAATAAGCCTGTTTGGATTAGCACAGGCAGCTCGCTGCCCACCAGCATCTCGTGAAGCACAGAAGAACTGCACAAACATAAAGAGGAAATCCTAATCAAATTTGGATTGGTAAAGAGCATTCCTGACAATCCACACAATACCAAGACCAATTCAATTTTATTGGTTGTTATTCAAAAGAAAGGGCACTCACATCTCTGCTTTGTGCATTAATAACCTCTCCTCAATGAGAGGATTGGGATTTTTTTTGTCCAGATTGGAGTTTTTGATGGGGCTCGTTGTTTGCTTTACAACTAAACTGAAGGTTCTGTGCAGCCACGGGGCCAGGGAGCAAACCAAGTGTGTGGTGAAGATTTTCAGTACTGAATTCACCTTTTAAATGAGAGCACCACACCCTCCATGCTGTCAAATTAACTTCTTCTCCTGCACATGTCTCAGGAAAATGAGCTGATCCCAGAAGCGAGGCTGGACCTTTGCTTTTTAATAACTCCTTCAGCTTCCAGGTTAATTTTTGTTCTGCTATTCTTCCAACCTTCTTTTTTTCCTCAGAAACTTTTACCAAGTGCAGCGGGAATTTGACATGGAAGCCCTTGTTTGTATTGCTACTTTCCCAAAGCCTCCTTAAACACTGCTGGAGGCTTAGGCCAGGTTTCTTTATTTCCTTTTCTATTTCTTTATCATTAAGGCCAAGGAGTTTTTGAGCGAGCAGGATCCTGCTAATCGCTTGCCCCAGCCCCCATGGCTTTGTTTCTGTCAAAATAGCTCCTTTCAGCGGCTGCAGAGCGAGCTGTCTGGGCAAATGAACTGCTCTTTCTCACCAGATGTGTAACCGTGTTTCGTCTTTCACGAGAGACAAGCTGGAGCCGACTCCTTCCGCTAGCTGGGCCTATGCTACATGTCTTACAACAACACAAATGTAAGCCCCTTCCTTTCCACACATGTTAAACTCATTTCCTAGTGAATTATTGGGAAAACACGGCACTATCCTCACCGCTGCCGTGCGCGGGTGCTGCAGTTTGCTCCCCGCGCCCCTGGCACCGGCACCACACCACCGTGGGCTCCGTGGCATTTTGTTGGCTGTGGAACTTTTATTTTGCTCAAAGTGTGACAGAATTTTTTAATCAATATTATTATTTGAGGTTTTTTTTTTTTAATTCACCTCCAGCCCCGCCACCTGGAGATCTCCAAACCCTGTGGAACAAACACCTTCCCTCTCTCCCGAACAAACGCTGTTTACACTCTGGGTATTTTCCACCTTGGAGAAATAAGGAGAGTTTGTTCAACAGCAAAATAAAGCCTAGAACGGAGCCAGCTATGTTCTGGTAGAGCTGAGCCGAAACATCGAGGAACCAGCAAGTTTCCCTCGGCTTAAAACATTAAAGAACCAAAACAGTTAACAGCAAACTCACATCTCGTAAAGCCCAGAGTGCCCCTCAGCCTGTAAAATTCCCCAGCTCCAGCTTTTCTTTTTCTTTTTTTTTTCTTCAGTTACATCTTTATTTTAACAGGGCATTAATAATGCCAGTGTAAGGTTGTGTTGTAGGGGTTTGACCACGACCGGTTTTTTGCGAGATTTGCTGTTAAGATAAACAAGGCGGCGGAGCGGCTCGGCCGGCAGCGGGACCCGCGTGAATGGCTCTCATTTTCCTGCGCTCCGCCGGGGCTGCCAGGCGCAGGTTGAGCCCCCCGCGTCCCCTTCCCCTCGCCCCGCGTGTCAATCACCCCCCGGCATCCCCGGTGACAATTTCCATCCTCCCAGCCTGGAATTTCCACCTCCTCCAGCCCGGCAGAGCGCTCCCTCCTCAGCCCTGCGAGTAACCCAACACCGGGGCTGCTCCTGCCCCCGGCCCCCCAAAATCTCTCTGCGTTAGCGACGGAGCCTTATTAAGCCCATTTCTACCACTTTGTGTTTCACAGGTTGTTTTTTTTAAATTATCTGCTGTCTCAGAGTAATTATTTACTTCCTGGAAGCTCACGTACCAGAACTCCGAGTTTGAAAGATTTTTCCATAACCTAATCCAATTCATCAAAGGCATCCTAACAAAATTACAGGCTCTGGCAGTATCTTTGCTTTTCACCTGATAAGGCTGCAGCAGAAGCCCGGGATGGTTTGTATCAGGGTCCCTCCTGGAGTATAGTTTTTGACAGCTTTGCTTAAATCCCTTCCCCCCCTTTTCCTCTCTCACAAAAGCACGGGATTTTATTATTCCCTCCTCCCAGAGCCGTGCAATGCTTTGGGCTTCAAATAATCAAGTATTAGACAGAGGTGCAGGAGTCTCACCCAGCACGTTTGGGATTTCCTGGGGAACAATGCTCTGGAAGCTGTCTCCCAGCAGCATCCCAGCATCCCAGGTATTCCCACGATTTCCTGGGCTGCGGCTGTGCTCGGATTAGGAGCAGGGGTTACAGGGAGCGATGTAAACGCTGTGACTCAGATGACCCGAGGGAAAGAAAGCCAAAGGGAGAGGGAGGCGCATCCAAAGTCCTGGTTCTGGGGTGTGGGGGAGCTCGGAGGGGCTGAGTTACAGAGGTGGCTTTGATTTGCCCTTTTTTGCCCTGTTTTTGTGTACATTTGAAGCCCCAGCGCGTGCCGTGTCCTCGTTTGAACAGGTGAGAGGTGTTCGTACCTGCGCGCCTCAAACCCCAATCCAGCTGCCCCTGTCTGCAAACAGATCCCTCGCAGCTAAACCCATTAATCTACAATAAACCACCTTCTTAAGGAGGAAAAAAAATCAATGTCGGGTTCCTGATGGCAATTTTTTCCACAACTGGTTACCCAGGAAAGTCGTAATTTTTTAATATACTCTGAACTTGGTAGCGCCAGTAGGACGCTGAGAGCAAAAGAGCAGCTGAGCTATTTTAAGGTCTCTTCTTCCAGCAGTTTGGTGCACATCTTAAAGAAAAATAAGAATTAGAAAAAAAAAAAAAGACACCAAACTGCTCTGTTTTCATTGCATTATGCAGATGAAATGACAAGTTGTCATTTAAGAAGTTAATAAACAGTCACCATTTTGCAGGTTATCCAAATGCTACTGAATAGAAAACCTTGGATCCCTAAATGATGTGTAATTAAAATTATTTAAAAAATCCTCCTTGACAGGCCAGGGCTTAGCCAAAATGTAAATGACATTAAAGAAGACAATGAATTTAATTTTATTTAATGTCCCTTTTTGCAGATCCTCATTTACATAGCATTTTTAACAAAAGCGTTGACCTTATAAATGCTGGCATTTGTACAGCTTCTGCAGAGTTGGATTTAATCATGCTTTCGCAAAGCCATAAGGGAAAAAGCTTTAAGTTCTCTGGTTGGATATGGAGTAGGAATAAAAACATTGGGACTGGTCAAATGTTTATCCTCCTTGCTTCTGAAAACAACCTGACAAGAAGATGTAAAGGTCTAGGGAATAACCCATTGCTGTTTGTAAGGCTTGGTAATAATCATACATAATCGTTTGGAAATATAGCTAATAAAAAATATAATGAGTGTTCAGCAAAATCGGCATTAGGCCCAAATTACATGATATTAATACTTGAACAGGTGCAGAAAGGCGCTTTAAATGAGGTAAATGAATAAAATGTCCCAGAGCACAACTGTGTGCACTGACAAAAAGTCAATCACATGAATAATTCAGCGGCCGGGACTGCCAGCAAAGGTCAGCGGCTCTCACCTTTGTGACGGGAAGTGAAAGGAAACGCTGCTGACGAAAAAAAAAACCCCCTCGCCCTCCAGCCGCCGCCACCACCCCGCCGAAGGTGTAAACTTGGAGTAGGGAGGAATTAAAGCGCTGCACCGGCGAGCCGGCAGCAAAAATAAATAAATAAATAGATAAATAAATAAATAAATAAATAAATAAATAAATGAAATAATTACATTAAAAAAAAAAAAACAGCTTGAACAGGCAAGTTGTTTAGGGAAAATAATCTGAAATTACAGCCAGGGAAAGGTTAAGGGGGGTGGCTACCAGCAATGTCAATTATCTCCCAAATCTGAGGTCAGGCAAAAGGTATTTTAAGAGCCTACGGGATTGAAATTTTGTAACAGCTGTTAAATATGACAAAACTTTTTATTCCCCCAAACTAGAGCTATTCCAAACTCCGTACGAAAGAAATGGGATAAGCAGATGTCTGGCTTCCATACAGGAAAGTAGGACACACTTGGAATGATAAGTCTCCTGAACTCTATAGAATAATGCCAGGTTTACCGGGGAGGGGGGCATTTACTGCCCACGGAGATGCCAGCGAGCTGTAGGGCTGTGATGGTGCCATCTGGAAAGGCTCTGCCGAGCAGGCTCTGCCCGTGCTCTGCCAGCACTGCCGGCACCCAGCGGCACCGGCACCCAGCACCATCGGCACCCAGCGGCACCGGCGCCCAGCACCACTGGCACCCAGCAGCACCGGCACCCAGCGCCACCGGCACCCAGCACCATCGGCACCCAGCGCCACCGGCACCCAGCAGCACCGGCGCCCAGCAGCACCAGCACCCAGCACCACCGGCACCCAGCGCCACCGGCACCCGGCGGCACTGGCACCAGCACCCAGCACCACCGGCACCCAGCGCCACCGGCACCCGGCGGCACTGGCACCAGCACCCAGCACCACCGGCACCCAATGCCATCGGCACCCAGCACCACCGGCCGCACCTCGGGGACACCCCCAGCACCAGCGAGAGGCCAAGGGCCGGGCTCCCAGCAGGAATTTCCATCCCTCCCCAGCCAAATATCTGCTGGTGGCACAGAGGAATGGCTCTAGCCCAGAGTGTGGTTTTGGTTTAGCAGTTCCAGCGGCATCCTGTAATCATTTACAGCCCTTGGAATGTATGGGTGAAATAGGAGAGATTTATCTGTTCATAGTTGTGATATGTAGACAATGGGTGTTCCTAATGAGGAACATCTGCTTTTGTGTTTTCCCAGAAAACATTATTCCACTATGAAAATGATACTCCCATCCTTTTCAGCAACACCGCAAAGAAAATATGGGCCTTTTCCTTTCTTTTATTTGCTTTTCTTTGGGTCAATCTAATTTCCCAGGGACACTTTTTCTGTGGCATCTTTTTACTGACTGCGCTGCAATTTACGGTGGGTTTGTTCTTTAACACGTGAGGTACTGTGCTGGAGGAACGGCCCCGAAATGCCAGCAGATACTCAAATGTGTACAGTAATAAAAGCCTCCCTGCTCAGCCGTGCTCCGTGAGAAACATCCAGGCGACGTAAATAAAAATTCCCACTGAATTAAAAGGTCGCGGAGGCTCCTGACACCAAAAACCGCTTCCAAGGCCTCGGCTTTGGCTTTTACATTTCCAGCCCACTGCAGGATTCAAACATAGAGTTACACAAGTTTGTTTAAATGATCAGCACTGCTAATAAATTATTACTCCTGAAGTGCATAAGGGTTTTATTTTTCCTTCTGTTTTTCGGTTTTTTTTAATCCCAGTGCATAAACAATTCCAACTATCACGGAGTCTCCCAGTGTGGGCTGGAAGAAATGGGTGGCCATAGATCTCAATTCAGGATTGAATTATTGGTTCATATCCTGAGGACAAATATGCCTTATCTGGTCAAAAGCTGCTAAATGTATCCAAAGGACAAAAGGATCTAGCGAAGCATATTGGATATAATTCTCTCTTTTATTTTTAAAGCCAACTACCCAAGCAGCTCCACTTCCTATGGGAAACTGTAAATTGACCCCCAAATGTGATGGGGAAAGGTTGTTCCGTGATGCTCAAGAGAGAAATGCAAGCCTGAAATCCAACCCTGACAACAAATTTAGGCACCAGACTCCGAGCACATGGGTCGAGCGAACGTAAATATCGGGGATTTCAAATCCACCTCGGTGCTTCCAGAGGGCTGGAACCCCTCCTCCAGAGCTTCCTCCCGGCCACGCTTCCCTCCTAGGCTTGCTGCAATTTGCTGGGAGCAAACATCACATCCCAGAGTCCTCCAAAAACCCGGCTGGAGAGGCCACTCCGGCCTCCGCCGGGCTCCAGATTCTCTGCCATGAGAAGTGACAACTCTCTTTAGGAGGCTAAAATCCATGCCAGCCCCATAAAGCCCAAATCTTGAAAATTCCTAATGCAGAAGGTGATTAACATTGCCATAAAATTGTCCTATCTTTAAATTTAGAAGCACAGCAGATTTTTCATCAATAATTAAGATCACTAAAGCATTTATGCTAGGCATAAATGGAGTTTCAATCTTCCTTATTCAAATAAACATGATAAACCCATTAACCAAATGTTTTCTGATTTTTTTTATCTCTTCTCATGCTGCTGGAATATCAAATGATCCCACAGTTCTGATTGGGGGAGGTATAAAAGCACTGGTGTTGGGGAGCTTGGCTCAGTTTTGCCAGGATAACCCTTCACACGACTGACACAAATTATCTCACAGCAACTCCAGGATGTTATTATGGAAATATCATCAGAATCCCTAAAAAGGTGATGTTCTGCCACGTTCTGGCACGTGCAAGGACTACAAACATCAACTCCTCGTGCATTTTGCAGTGGACACTCCAGAGGCATGAAAGGCTCCACAGCTCTGAATCAGAGTCCGACCAAGCACAGAAAAGCAAAATATTATTCTAATTTTCATTCCTGGTTAATTTTCCTCGCGTTCTGCTGCAGTCACACTTTAATGCAATTCACCATTTACATCTGCAAAAGTCACACATCTCTCCAAAAAGAACTCTGCACAATGAACATGCCCGTAATCCAATAATAAAAGCTGTAACACGCTGCCTTGCATTTACTACGCCGCCAAGATTCCTCCACTTCCAACTATTTTTTAGCCAATAAAGCAGAAATAAATCCAGCTCGCGAGGCAACAACCCAGCACGATATGATTTCCATAGCTAAAACACTAAAGACAAATATAATTATATTGATTTTTTTGTACTTGGACTTCTAT